>NC_091582.1:14339153-14341653 GCF_042767895.1 Penaeus vannamei | reverse complement strand
GCAATATCAATACTAATTTACTATAATCACATAATCCTAACATGAATACAACATGGTGATTCAGTGTTAAGAATTATAGAAGCACATATGTAAAATGAATAGAGTGTGAGACTTAATGAAATTGTTGAATCTGTCCCACACTCCAGATGGATGGGGGAGGGAGCTGGTTGTAGGGTGGTTGTAATTTCCAAGGAGGTAGATATGTATATAAAAACACACATATAGGGTTAACCATTTGAACTTTTCGTATTTGATAGGAGAAAATCCATTTCTGTGTAAAGGAAAAAATATTGATTAGCCTGTGGATCCAAACTGTTTTCTTTAATAGGTTAAAAAATGGCCATTGGGTATGGGGAACCAGCATACTGTTTGTGTTCATATATTTGCATACACTATCTTTGCAAGTAATTGAATAAATACTATTGAATGTGAGGGTGGGTTGGTTGTCCATGTATTTATGGCATATATGGCCTATGGTAGTATCCACAGGTTGCATTTTTTACTAGAAATGCATGAAAAAGGTGCAATGCCTGTTTCAGTTCGTTATGAAGACCAGTACTGATTTTCAAAATCCATACAACTTTTATTTTAGAGCAGATGTCATTGTGAACTATCATCTTTAGCTGTATAGGGGCTTGTGCTCTGATGCAGCAGCGTGCTGCGGCCGGTGTGCGGGCAGAGTCCAGGCCAGCCGATTTTGTAGCCACCCGGAATTTTTTTTTTTTTTTTTTGGCTTCAAAATATACCGGCAGTAATGAGTTGAACTCATGATCAATGTCTTTATCGAGTACTGTATGTACTGTACTGTATGTTTGCAAAAATACATGTGTTATTTGAACTAATTACCTGCATAAGCAGTATACTTGTTGGCACTTGTGTCCTTGCTACTTTCAAGAAATAATCCATGGTGGCCTCTAACAGTTGTTTGGTATACTGTATGAATTGTAGGTTATCTAACTCAAATGATGCCTCTATTCTAACAAATCTGAAAAATAATGATTCATTTACAGTTCCTGGAAGGTGCTACCCAGTTAAAGAATACTTCCTGGAGGATGTTTTGAAATAGTAAGTGCATAGCCTCTTTATTAATTGAGAGAGAGAGAGAGAGAGAGAGAGAGAGAGAGAGAGAGAGAGAGAGAGAGAGAGAGAGAGAGAGAGAGAGAGAGAGAGAGAGTAAGAGAGGGAAAGAAAGAAAGAGAGAAAGGGACAGAGATGAGAGAGAGAAAGTATGAGAGAGAGAAAGTATGAGGAAGAGGAGAAAGTATGAAGAGAGAGAGAGAGAAAGCTATGAGAGAAAGTATGAGAGAGGGAGAAAAGTATGAGAGAGAGAGAGAGAGAGAAAGTATGAGAGAGGGAAAGTATGAGAGAGAGAGAGCTATGAGAGAGAAAGTATGAGAGAGAGAAATATGAGAGGAAAGTATGAGAGGAAAGCATGAGAAAACATGAGAGAGAGAGAGAAATATGAGAGAGAGAAGTATGAGGGAAGCATGAGAGAGAGAGAAAATATGAGAGAGAGA
Organism: Penaeus vannamei; assembly: GCF_042767895.1. NCBI lineage: Eukaryota > Metazoa > Arthropoda > Malacostraca > Decapoda > Penaeidae > Penaeus > Penaeus vannamei. Next base: position 14,340,136 of record NC_091582.1, on the reverse strand, counting down.
GAGAGGAGAGAGAAAGTATGAGAGAGAGAAAGTATGAGAGGAAAGTATATGGAGGAGAAAGTATGAGAGAGGAGAGAAATTATGAGAGAGATGTATGAGAGAGAAATATGAGAGAGAGAGAGAGAGGAGAGAAATGAGAGGAGAAGTATGAGAGAGAGAGAGAAAATGGAGAGAGAGAGAGAGAGAGAGAGAGAGAGAGAGAGAGGAGAGGAGAGAGAGAGAGAAGAAAACATGAGAGAGAGAATGAGAGGGAAGAGAGAAAGTATGAGAGGAGAGTATGAGAGTGAGAGAGAAGAGAGAGAGAGAGAGAGAGAGAAATATGAAGAGAGAGAGAGAAAGTATGAAGAGAGAGAAGAAGTATGAGAGAGAGAAAGTATGAGAGAGAAAATGAGAGGAGGAAATATGAGAGAGAGGAAATATGAAGAGAGAGAAAATGAGAGAAAGTATGAGAGATAGAAGAAGAAAGAGAGAGAGAAAGTATGAGAGAGAGAGAAAGTATAGAGAGAGAGAGAAAGTATATGAGAGAATGAGAGAGAGAAAGTATGAGAGAGAGAGAGAGAAAGTATGACAGAGAAAGTATGAGAGAGAGAAAGTATGAGAGAGATGAAAGTATGAGAGAAGAAAGTATGAGAGAGAGAGAGAGAAAGTGAAAGTATGAGAGAGAGAGAAAGCGAGAGAGAGAGAAAGTATGAGAGAGAGAGAGAGAGAGACTTGAAAGTATGAGAGAGAGAAAAAGAGAGAGAGATGAGAGAAAGTGAGAGAAAGAAAGTATGTAGAGAGAGAGAGAAAGTATGAGAGAGAGAGAGAGAAATGTATGAGAGAGAGAGATAGTATGAGAGAGAGAGAGAAAGTAAGAGAGAGAGAGAGAGAGAGAGAGGAGAGAGAGAGAAAGTATGAGAGAGAGAGAGAAAGTATGAGAGAGAGAGAGAGAGAAAGTATGAGAGAGAGAGAGAGAAAGTATGAGAGAGAGGGAGAGAAAGTAT
>NC_091582.1:14319153-14329153 GCF_042767895.1 Penaeus vannamei | reverse complement strand
TAGGTTTTGATACTTTTACTTATTGTACATAGCATCAAATGAAAACAATAATTACATGGTTTGAAAACCACTTGACCTTCCCTTTAACAAAGCCAACGGAAAAGTGGTGATGTATGAGTTGATGAGGTAGGTGTCATATGAAAGTTGCTTAAATGGACTGAGGACTATTTGTTTGAGAGAAGAGCTTGTGTATAGTTTCAGTGCTATTTAATTTACTAGTAAACAAAATCCTAAGAGAAATATCCTGAGGGTATCCAGCCAGTTATGTATATAGATGATTTAATGATACAAGGGACTACACAGCATTGTTTACAGAAGGTGCTGAATAACCTTAGTAAACTTGCTCAAGTATTAGGGTTGGTTATCAGTGAAGTTCATAGTTTCAGAGCAAACAAAGGGGTAATGTGAGACATGTTAAAAGAAATTGGTGGAGAAGATATTGACATAGAAATATCTGGGATGTACATTGGCTTTACTGCCTTAAGTAAAGATGCTAAGGTGAAAGATACTGACCAAGTGTAAAACAATTACAGCTGCTCAGAGCATTTGTTTGTTGCAGAATAGGAGCTGAAGTAGATGTACTGAGACTAATCTACATTATTACAAAATAAGCTTTTGTGGATTATGCAGCACTAACACTTTCCATAAGCTTGTTAAGGGAAGCTCCTAAAACTTGAAACCATACTGAATGAAGCTATGTGAATTATCCTTTGATGTCAAAGGAATACCAGGATAGATATAATGAGAGCAGAGACAGTATTGCAAAGTATTGTACAGTGATTGAGCAAGATCAGTGCAATTATGTCCATCAAGTTAATGTGGAGAGGGGCCAGTGGAAAGAAATTAGTGAGAGATAAGGCTAGCAGTTTAACTAAAGTAGATCTGTTTGTAGGCAATGCAAGTGAGGATATATTAAGGAACTTAGAAATAGCATCCAGTGTTAAAGATTGAAGGATTATTGTAATTCTCATCAGACATCTCCTAAAGTGCCTATCATGAGATGATTGGATAATAGAATAGATTTAGATCCTATTTGTATGAATAAAGTAACATATGGCCATAAAATGAATAGTCTTAGCATGACATGGTATTGCTCATGTATTTTGTGATTGTTCAGTACTGGAGGATAACAGAGCTAGGTGTGGTCATCATCTGACAGTTCACTGAGAGTGGAGTGGTCACTACAAGCACAGGATAAGACTGAGCAATCCTGCATCATCAATCCAAACTGAACTATGGACAATACTGACAGCACATTAACAGACTGAAATAATTGATAAAGATACATACTTTTTTGTTGACAGCAGGGGAGCATTTGGCTCACTTACTAGCAAGAATCTTGTGTTTGGCCACATAGTTGAAGAGTGTCGTTTGATAGCTCCTACGTTTTAAGGTCAGGCATGTGATTACATTTGTCTGGATCCCTTTGAACATAGTCACTACCTTTAATGAAGCAGTTGATGAGATTGCAAATGGGGATACCAGGAAGCATGAGGTGGACATTGAGTGTATTAGGACAAGGAGCAGTGATGTTGCTGAAATACAGTTTTTAAGCCTTAACCCAGTGTCGACAGGTAAAGATGTTTGGCAAGTGGACGTAATAATGGGATTGTTGGCGCGCATCGGCAGTTTCCCCTGTTTGCGCCCAGCTTGATTGGTAGTTTGCGAGCGACATTTAGCACCTAAAAACTTTTATTTTGCTATAATTTATAAAAATATTAAAATTTTGAAGGTTTACCTTCATTATAGATGCCATTGCCTAAAATCTTTACCATGTAAATGAAGCCGTCACTATCGGAGAAAAACGAACTCTGTCTGACGAGCCAGTGGCGCGGGAATTGGCATGACACGATGCTGTCTTTCGGTCCACAACAGCCATGGCATGTATGTACATGCCACCCGTTGGCTAGGGGTTAAAGTCACTTTCATATAGTAATAGGGCGGGCCATACTCAGGTGCCAACATGAATATGAAGGAAACTTAACATGAGGGGTGTCTGAATTATGTATTTTTTACTGGGGAATTCAAATATGAGTTTATTTTTTTGAAAGGGTAACTCTAACCTACATCATTTTTGTATTCAAATAACTAAAATTTCTCTTTCGAACTCCTTTACAAGATATAAGAAGATCAAATGGAAATGAATGGACAAATCAATTCAAATCTACATATGTTTTAACAAGTGAACACCATGGACACTATATCTCTGGATACAACTACAAAGATCAATCTCCTGACTTCTTGAACGTTGTCAGGTTGCACAAGTCCTGCTTTGACTCATTGATGGACATCAATCTGCTGGTCTCATGAGCCCTGATCCCTCCATCCCTCTTTTCCTGCGAGAAATATTTGGCAGAAGCCTCAAGCACCATTTTGACAACCCTCTCAATGCTTTGTGTGTGGCAAGGCCAGTTGGGCACCTTCATGGGGATATTGATCAAGTTGTTTACCTCTGAGGTGTGCAGGGAACAGGTGAGAGGTGGCTCTGACACATCCTCTGACCAGCTGATCAAGTCACCAATGCTGGAAGCATGACAATTGATGTCAGGTGTCCTTCTGGTCTTGACCGAGGAGTCCCCAGACTGAGTGCCTGGGTCCCCCTCTCCCCTGATAGCCAGGATTCTTTCCACTTCCTTAATTCTCTCCTTCTGATCCTCAGAGCACAACAATGTTTGGATGAGGGCTTCACTGTGGGCCTACCAAGCAGATCTTTTCACAGTGTCTAGCCCATCAAATAGGATACAGGAGATTCCCCCCTCGTCCCTGCACTTTTCCTCAAACTCTTACCCCAGCTCTCTCATCAACTTCTCCTGTGCTCTCTTGACCTTGTTCTTATTAATCAATTTCCTTGTGTCGTCTTCTGTGCTGATTCCTGCATCAATTAGGGCTGCAGTTGCTCTGGCTGCAGGTGGCCTTAGCCCTATGCCATACCTAACACTAGCAAGAGCAATATTTGGAATCTCATCATAGTTTTTCTGTACCTTTGTTGAAGTTGCAGGTTCAGGGTCAGTTTCAAGGAAATGCTCAACTTAAGGGACAAACTAGTCTTCGGCACCAATTCTCCAATTCCAGATCCTCATCACCATCTGCCAAAAATCTCTCAATATCCTTTGTGGCTGCCATCTCTTTGCTGCAGAATTTTCCACCTTGCTCCATTTCCTTTTCTTTGCCTTACTTTCCATCTCCTGCTTATCCAATGTCTTCACCTTCTCTTGTGCTCTGGCAGATCAGGGCCCCCCATTTGGTGGGGACCTATACTTCCAACCTTCACTTTCCCTTGATGTAGGCAAGCTCTTTAACAGGAATCTTTTTCTCTCTGCTGCAGAAACAGTTAATGTGGGCTTGGTTCACACAGCCCTCACAGCCTTCTTCCCCACAATTGGTTATGACACTTGCAAATCAAATCTTACTTTACCATGAACCATTCTTTTGCATCAAGTTTGCCTTTTCCAAAAGAAAACATCACTGCCTGATGCCAGACCACCTTGAGCTTGGGTGTGATGGTCACCTTGCCACTGAGAACAGGTGGCTTGAAAAGAGCATTTGCTTTATTCCACTGACCAGTCAGAGCAGGGTAGATGTAACCCACCAGCTGATCCACTGGGTAGTTCCTCCGGTCATCTTCACTTTGCTCACTCAAGTAGATGCCATATCTAAGGATATTCCTCGCAGTTGCCCAGTGCCAACAATAACACTCACAAACTACCAATCAAGCCGGGCGCAAACAGGGGAAACTGCCGATGTGTGCCAACAATCCCGTTAGTATGTCCACTTGCCAAATATTTTTATCCATGGACACTGGGTTAATAGCTTCACTGCCCATTGTGGGGCCTAAAATATGAGTGTTAGGCTTACTTGAGCAGCCACTCTGATGGGTATGGGGCTTCTTGGCTGGGTGCACAGTAGTACTGGTGACAAGACTATGCCATTCCTTTGCAATGTTATTTTCTTTTGTTATGTATGAGCTTTTTTTTTCTTTTTTTTCCCCATTCTCCAGTGTTCATATTTGCCATTCGATGGTACATTCCACATTTGTTTATCAACAGAAATAATGCGAAAGCCCCTTCCTAAATGCCCTCTGAGTCTAGCTACCCTCCAAGAGCTTTGTGCATCTGTGGCAAAGCATTCCTGTCACCCTGGCCTGCAACCAAAATTGTCAGGATTATTATTTCTCTGCATCAGCTGCAGTTCTGCTGTAGATTTATTTGATTACCCATATTTATGTTATATGTTCATGAACTGTGCATAAATCTCCTTTTTTATTTTTCAAGTAAACATTTTTGCATTGATTGCAGTTTTCCCACCATACTTGCAACAAAGAAATTGCTCTAATTACATTACAGTCAAAACTGTTTTCAGATTTAGAATACCTTTCACTGCTCCTTAGTCTTGTAGTTTTTGAGTCTCTAGCTTTTATGGTGTCTGGTTAGGTCACCTGGGGGCTTGCTGTCCTGCTAACTACTGACCCACTGTATTTGATTTTCTCCCATCCCTTGATTCCACTACACTCTTTTCATTTTTTTTTTTTCTGTATTACATTCACTTCTATTTATTTACTCAGTTCCATGACCTCTGCATTTACCCCCATCCCCACTGCAGGTAGTGCAGAGAAACTTGTATTATTTTTGAAAGCAACACATTTATAAATGTACACTGATCACCTCTTAATCTCCAACTGTTTGCAATGGTACAAAAGCATAGACATAACTCAAATGCTGTATATGGAATTTTCTTCTTGCATTTTAGCACTCTGAAACCTGGGCAACAGCACTTATGGTAGCCTCTGGCCGTGGTCGTGTCGACATAGTGGAGCAGTTGCTTGCCTTAGGCTCTTCTCTCACCTTGCGTGCAGCAAACGACTGGACTGCAGCTGACTGGGCTCAGTCAACAGGACAGCAGGAGACCCTTGATTTGCTGCATGCCTATAGGTAAGAGTTTGTTTGTCTCAAATGATCTTACTACCTTGTTAAACTCTTAACCCACTAGTGACAGTTTTTTCAGAGTGCAATAAACCTCATTTCTGGACAGTATCTATGCCATCGTGTGGCCACTGCTGGGGACCTATGGGTGGCCACGCACCACAGGTGAACAAATCGGAGCACAAGCCATGATCTTATGCCCCTTTTATAGTCATGGGAGTTTATCAAAGTTTACCGTTCTGGGAAACGAACACAATGGTTTGCATGCTTATAAGGTAAGATGCAGTCTCAACACTGATTTTTTAGTATGGATTCCAGATTCCCTAAAGATGCCATGTATGTTTCTTCCAGTAACACATGTGCCAAAATATGGTGAGGGTAAATCAGAGATTAAAAAAAAATATATATTATTTTAGGCTGGTAGCACTATTGTGTGGCATGCCATGCCTCAAAGCACCCATAGGTGCATAAGGCCATTTCACAGTTGTAACAGAAGCTTCTGCTGCTCCTGGGAGGACCATGGTTGGAACACCAATGGCATCTCTGTCTGTTACTGTCGGGGATCTCAATGATGGCGTGCTGCTGCTGCTGCAGAGCCTGTCTCACTGCAAAGGGTGGTTGCATTGCAGTGTGGGCTCTGTTTGTGTTGGCCCCTTCCCTGATATCCCCTAAGAGTTCAGAGGCAAGGCAAGGCGAGTTGTGGGGTAGTAGCTCGCCATATGATCACTAATGTCGACACCCTTCATTCTGATGATGTAATCCATTACTACTGACGGCTTATCTCCTTACATTGCAGTGGTATGGACGGTAGACAGCATGGCGATAGTGTTGTCCTTCCATAATAAGGCCAGCAACCCTGTCTTGCTGATGACATCACCCTTCCTCCTCACACTTAGGTCCTTGGGCATGAACTTCCTGTTCAGCTGGGCTGTCCCTACCGCATTTGTCCTGTGTGCCTGCAACAAAGGAAAGAGCTGCCAGTCTCCATCACCATTGGAGCAAGAGTTGTACCATGCAGCTGGGCTGGTACTGGCACAGAGCTTATAAACCTTCAACCCGAACCTTGCCCTCTTGGTTAGGTTGTAGGTCCTGAAAGCTAACTTTATACGGAACTTCCATAATGATTTGTCAATGGCGATGGCCTTCCCCGGGACAATCATCGACCAGAATAAGTTATTTAGGAAGTCTGTGACTGGTTAGAGCTTCCACATCCTGTCCTCCGGGAGTGGAGCTCCTTCCTCCAAGGGGACGAAATGGAGGTGAGTCGTCAATTGGTCGAACCGATCTCTGGTCATGACCTCAGCGATGAGTTTATGACATATGAACACGATTGGTCGGCCAGTAGTTGCAATAGTTGGGGAGATCCAACATCACCATTATCACGTTGATACCAAGGTATGCCATGACCTCATGCTGGGATGTGGGAGTCCACTTCCCCATATGAGATGAGGCGGCAGGAGGGTGGGCGACTGTGTTACGGAGGGAGTGGAAAAGAAAAATCAGTGACGTTATAACTAGTGTACTGTCATCACTTCCTTATGTAATGTCATTTACTACTACAAGCCAGAAATCCTCAATCTCTGGGACATAACGAATTCCTGGAGAAGGAGGCTATTCTTGCTTTTTGGATCAGCTCCTGAGCCATGCGGACCAATCAATGTCTTGTAGCTAACTCAATCACAACTGGATACCACATTGAAGTCTCCAAGTAGAATGTGATTGTCTCACCAGGAACAATTTTCTGCCACCAGTAAGAGACTTGAAGCCAAAAGCATGCTTTAGTCTCATTCCCATAATACACCCATCAGCTGAATTAACCTCCACTACCAAAGGTTGGAGTCAGCTGGATATAGCTATCGTTATCCCTTGTAGATGGGGACAATTGCACTTGAGATGACCTACCTGGTTCCTACCTGACACCTCTGACAGACACTCTGGGTGGATGCCACTTCTGCCACCCACACTGACATTGCCCCCATATCCTTTCACTGACATTGCCAGAATTTTCTGTATGGCATTCATTCCAGCAACTACTGGTAACTGTCTAGCCTTTCTGGAAGGGCATTTGCTGTGTACAGCAGGCCCTGCCTGCTTGCTTGCTAGAGTAAGTCATGGTGTGCATTCACGTAACCGTCATGAAGGGTAGGCTTTCCATGAGAGCTGTAGTTGTGCTTGTCAGTAAGCGGATATAAAAGGGGGCTGCAAGCTGTGGGGCCCAATGTCTGCCTGTGAGGTTCTCTATAGCCCACAGGTCTAACATTGGGATGGCAGCTTCTAGGATGCAAACTGGACTAGAAACCTCCACTCCCATCCTGTGCCTGGGCACTCCCAGCAGGATGCATGGTCTGCCTCATTTGCTGGATGAGAGTGGCAGTACCTATTTCCAAAATGTATGTGCTTTCCTATAATTTTGTCCCAGTGCTCATCATGAATTCTCCAATATAAAAAGTGTTTGGAAAATTCATGAACACTGACATTTGCATCATCTCTGGATTCCCATAGATATTTGTGAATATGATTTCTTAAGACTAGACAGCTAGTATCATTGCAGGCTCATTAACTGTTGCTGAGGAACTGTTCACTGTCATCAGAGGGCTAAGAGACATTAGATGTGAATCATCACTTTTATCACACCATTTCAAGTATTCCTTTTTTCTAGTTTCTTCCATAGCCTTTCCCATTTCTCAGTATGTAGAACTCTGTAGGACTCTCACTAGCCTCAAGATCATCTGATCCTAAATGATCAGCCTCAACTTGCATTCTTTTACGGCTCCTATATTTCCATCACAAGGTTTTATACAGTTTAATAATCTGTTTGCACATTTCACTATTGACACACTTTCTTTGATAGAATATAATCTCCATAAGATGTCAGATGTCATATGTGGCCTTTGTGGTGGTGAAGTTTTGATTTATTTGCCAACTAAATATCATTAAGGTGAAGAGTCGTCAGTACAGGTCACAAATTACAATTTTTTCAAACTTTGTGTGTGGATAGATGAGCATGTGACACACCCCGGGCGCCGGTTGCGTAACGCGCTCCTTTCCGCGGTTTAAATGTCTGGAGTGTTGAAATGCCCTCGTGCTGTCACACCCCTTTTTGCTTCATGCTTTGTTTTTCTTGTATTTTCATCGTTTTTTGGGCTGTTTTTGCAAATTTCTTTGGTATGATACTGCTGTATGACAGTTTAGGCTGCGTTCAGCAGGCAGGCAGCAGCAGCAAGGACGGGAGAACAGTGCGATTGATAAAGTTTTCGGGAGTACACGTGTTGTTTTCAACCTGTTGAAAACCTGGCAATGTGTCATTTATAAATAAGAAATGCATAATAGATGATTTATGATGTATTATGATATGTAAATGACAGGGAACCAGGAGCCTTGACATCTGGAAGTATACTTTTCAGAGAAGACTCCCACCTAACCTAACTTAACCTTTACGTAAAGATGACCTAAAATTACGTGAACAAGGCCTGACCCTCTACCACAGTACTCCTATTAAAGGCCAAGGAATTGTTTAAGTAGATAGTCACATTTGGTAATGATTGGTATGACCTTTATGGTGTAATGAAGATGAATGACAAAAACTGCGATTTTCTCAAAATCATATTTTCATGCATGATAGTACTATTAACTTTGTATGTAATTACGCGATTTTAATAATTCTTGTTGCAAAATGATCGTCCAGTTCTTATCTATTAACTGTAGGTAAGTCATGCATTTATCCAAATATTTTTTTTACAAAAAAAATTAATGGCGATTTTCTGACGAAAAAAAAGGCACTTTTTTTTGCAAGGTAACTGAAACATTGTCATTTCAGATAGATTTACATAAATGCTACATTTGGTACTCCTATTTGTTGACTAACTCTGGTCAGAAGGAAACAGCAGTACTATTCACTATAAGGAAACTATTACATAATTTTCGAATTCTATCATCTCGCATGTTTTTCTTTTTTTTTTTCTGCGCAAAAATTTACGCAGCCTTTTGAAATAAAATTTCTTGTGCTCAAGCATCACATATCCATGCACATTGTGTAAGATAATTAAAGACCTAGCTAAAAAACTAAAGCAAGGAGGACTGGATAAAGAATTTCGTGATCTTACTGACGACTCTTCCCCTTAATATAACTGTCAGTGCACATATCCAACAAAAACTTAATTGGAATATACATATACTGTAACATGGGTAACATGAGGATCCTCAAGTGCCAGGTCACAGAGGTCAACCAGAAACATGCTAGTGATAGCAGTAGAGTTATTACAATACAATATCAAAAATGTTGCTGAATTCCAAAGTACATTGCCAGTGCCCAGTTGTATAAGCAGCACTAATTCCAAATTCTCTCTCCTTTTTGAAGTGCCTGTGAGGGAGTTGACTTGCTAACCATCTCAGGAAAGGGAATGCAAAGCAGCAGCTCCTCCTCAAATCATGGGAATGTCATCAGAGGTCCTTCAACAGTGGTGCCCCTAACTGAACTCTCGCCAGAGGAAAAGCGAATGCTGGATGCATACCACCACTCAGTATCAGAGGAAGTGGCTGATGTAGACCTGGTGTATGCTCTGTGTTACAAGATTCACACATCTCAGCCCCCTGGTAAGGCATACTCTTTATTGTGTAAATGGGAAAGGGTAGAGTATTAAAGAGTGGCAGTTTAACTCTTTGGATTTGGTTGCTTCATGACAGTCACACTGACATAGATACAGGCTAGGCACATGTGAAAAACTTTGTGTTCGGTGACAAGACTCCATGCCTCCCCTTTGCAATGTTATTTTCTCTTTTTATGCATAAGCATTTTTAACTTTTTTGACACTTTCCAAAGTCCATATTTGTCATTTGATTTCCTTTATCCATTTGGTAATAAACTGTTTTCCTTGCACAGATTGTATAATATACCTCTAGGTAGTCCATAACTTAATGCAATGAAAATAAAAGTTTGTAGTGATTTTTTTTTCTTTGTAATAAATGTTTTTGTAGTGCAGCCTGGGTATGCTGAGCGTGGGAATGGCATCCCTGGAGCCAGCGCTCTTCCAGTTATGGCTCATGGACACTACATTCCACACTCATTTATCAATGGGAATAAT
>NC_091582.1:14299426-14318653 GCF_042767895.1 Penaeus vannamei | reverse complement strand
AACAAGGCAAGCCAGATAGTATCGGCATTACTTCCTCACACACCTTATCTCCTATTTGTACCCATAATGAGAAAACAGCTCATCTGTTTTTGAGAAGCTTTGTTTGATGAATACTAAAGTCTAAATATGCACAGTTGAGCATCCTCAGACATATGGGGGTAAATCCTATTCTCCCTTTTTTTTCAGTCAAGTGACCAGAAACGTGTCTTCAAACCTTCGCCACCTGGTGTTCGCAAGATCATACTTTCTACCAACATTGCAGAAACCAGTGTCACAATAAATGATGTGGTGTATGTAATAGATGCTGGCAAGATGAAAGAGGTTTGTATTTTTGATTATCATTTGTATTTTTTAGATTAATTTATTATCATCATTGTTATTGTTAATTTTATTATTTGTATTATTGGTATTTTGTGAGTGTGTGTGTGTATGTGTGTTTGGGTTTTCTTGCCTTGTTCTTACTTAGTTCCTCATGCACATTTTTGTTTCAATAGTTCTGTTTGGGAAATTATTATTATTATTATTTTTATTATTATTATTATTTTTTTTTACATTTTTCTTGCCTCTTTACTGTCAGTGTTTTACTGTGTCCTTTTGTCCTTCATGTGTTCAAAATCATAAAGTCATATTTGTCTAACTTCACTCTTCCTGTAACAATGGTTGAACAGCATAATCATGTCACTCTTTTCCTTCTTTCTTCCAAAGTAATAAGTTCTATTTTCTGTAATCTATCTTTGTAGCTCATACCTGTTAGAGTAGGTGCCCATCTTGTGGCTGCTCTTTGAACTCTTTCTAGTTTGTCTTTAACCTTTTTTAGGTGTGGACACCACTACACCATACTCTAGACTAGGTCTTAAGATGGGTGTTATGATGTCTTTACCATATCTTCATCTACATACATGAATGTCTTCTTCATGTTGGCAATCAGCCCTAGCACCTTATGGGCCTTTTCATTTATATGATGATATGAGCTTAGGTTCCTGTTTTAAGATTATTTCAAGGTCATTTTCCTTATCTGCTGGGTTTAACACTGTGTCTCCTAATTTGTATTGGTATAGTGGATGATTTTTATTTTCTTTGAACCTTCTTACATGGCATTTATTGGAATTTAATTCTGTTTTCCAACTCCACATGAATAAGTTTTCAATGTCACTTTAGAGGCATTAGCATGAGACATCATCTGTATTCCGAATCACAGTGTTCATCTCTTTCTCATGAAGGAAGTCTTTCATCCTTTTGAGGAGTTTGCCTTTCACTCCAACTAGGTGTAATTTTCATAATAGTCTTCTAAGAGACTTCTTTTCGAAGTCTAAGTATGCACAATCCACCTCGTCGTCTTTCTTGTAATATTTCAGAAACTTTCATAGAAAGTGAGGAAATTTGCAACACGTGACCTTTATTTCCTTAAACCAAATTGTGTATTAAATATTGTATGGTGTTTTCAAGTACTTCAACACACTTTTTCCAAATATCCTTTTTAACAATCATCTGGTCCCGCTGCTTTAGGCTTGTTAAACCCTTTTAGCAATTTTTTATTTCATTCTTTTCGGGCATGATATTTTTGACATTCTGACTTGATATAATTTGATCTCAAAGTTTCGTCCTACTATTATGTGGGTAAAGAAGAACTTTGGTTGATTTGTACATTTATTGATTTTATCTTTTTCAGTCTAATTTCCCCTCCCCATGGTTTGGGTATACTCTGAACCTTTTCCAAGAGGTGCTTGTTTTCTGTAATTTTCTTAATTTTCATAATTTATCAATGAACCTTTGGTCATTTTTGCTTCAGTTTTAAATCTTGATAAAATTTTTCTACTTTTTTATAGACTGCAAAATTTTGAACATTGCATATCAAAGATTCTGTTTGTCTAGGGGTGTTTCCCAGTTTATGACATCAAATAAATTTTTAAAGCTTCTATAATTACATCCATTTTAATTATATTTCCCCCATCTTTCCTTACAATGAGTTTTTCCTGCAGCTAATAGTATTTTTGTTTAATTACTACATGGTCTCTCTCTCTCTTTCTCTCTCTCTCTTTCTCTCTCTCTCTCTTTCTCTCTCTCTCTCTTTCTCTCTCTCCCATACCTCTCTCTCTCTCTCTCCCATACCTCTCTTTCTCTCTCTCCCATACCTCTCTTTCTCTCTCTCCCATACCTCTCTTTCTCTCTCTCCCATACCTCTCTTTCTCTCTCTCTTTCTCTCTCTCCCATACCTCTCTTTCTCTCTCTCTTTCTCTCTCTCTCTCTCTCTCTCTCTCTCTCTACCATACCCCTCTCTCTCTCTCTCTATACCATCCCTCTCTCTCTCTCTCTCTCTACCATACCTCTCTCTCTCTCTCTCTCTACCCCCTCTCTCTCTCTCTCTCTCTCTCCCATACCTCTCTTTCTTTCTCTCTTTCTCTCTCTCCCATACCTCTCTTTCTCTCTCTCTTTCTCTCTCTCCCATACCTCTCTTTCTCTCTCCCTCTCTCCCTCTCTCCCTCTCTCTCTCTCTCTCTCTCTCTCTCTCTCTCTCTCTCTCTCTCTCTCTCTCTCTCTCTCTCTCTCTCTCTCTCTCTCTCTCTCTCTCTCTCTCTCTCTCTCTCTCTCTCTCTCTCTCTCTCTAGAGTAGGTCAAACATAGATGGACTGTTTAGCCCTCTTACCCTGGTATGATCTGTTACATTTTGGAAAAGGAAAAATTCATATTTGACCTCTAGTAATTTTGCTTTCCACATATCTAGCTGAACTCTGGGATCAAATCTTTCCCAGTCAATTTTCCTATTTAAGTCCTGTTACAAGAATTTCTTTTGCATTAGCTTCCAAAAGTTGTAGCACTTCATCCAGGCTCTTTAATATTTCTTGAATTAGTTTTTGGTAATTTTCTTGTTACCACACCGACATAGTTAATCTCTTAACTCCCTTATAATAATTCCCTTCTTTGTTAATATTGCTACTCTCCCTCCATTTCCATTTGCCCTATCTTTTCTCCAAATACAATAGTCTGAGTCCTAATGTTATATTGTCAATGTCAATGTTTCAATATGGCCATGCCCTTGTTTACATCAGCCAAATTAGCAAAATTCCTTGCATGTTCCCCAAGGTTTGACTTTAATTCCTTTTTCTTCACTGTCTCTGCAAGCTATGTCTTTATTTCTTCCTTTGAGATCTTAATGCCTTTTTTAACTTTTTTTTCCATTTCATCTACTGTTTCCATTACTTAAGATACATTGGTATATGTATCTGTCATTTTTTGTGTCTCTTCCATTATTTAAGACTGCTTGCTTACAAAATTGCTTTCAATCTGCTTGACAGTTTCCTGTACTTTGATTATTTCATCAACTTTTTCTTGCAGATTCTTTACTCTGATTTGACTACTGATGCCAATCTTGTTTTCTACTTCTTCCAGCTTTTTCTAGAGATCTTTGATTTTCATGTCTAGACTTTTCAGTGATCTCTCCCTGAATGGTTTTGTTTCTTCACAAATTATCCACCACTTCCTTCAAATTTAGGATTACTTCACATATTTTCAAACTTTCTGTCTACCTTGGCTTTAAAGCCTCAATTCTAACTTCTGCTTCGGCTAACTTTCTGGTCTGACCTTGGTTGTTACCCATTAACCCATTAACGGCGGGAGTCCCCTATATGAGACACCCCAAAAAATAAACATTGCTGGGCCAGTGTGACGCTGTATCGGGGCTCGCGTTCCGATGCAGCAGCGGGCCGCGTCCGGCGGGTGGACAGACTCTGGGAAAGCTCCGCCCACCGATTTTGTAGCCCCCAGAAATCGTTTATTTTTGGCTTCAAAGTATACCGGCGTGAATTGGTTAAACAACCACAAAATCAGTGCTGTATTCACAGTAGTTGTCTCTATGTGCAAAATGCTTCCCCTGCTGGATTCATGGTCACTTCTTGCCTCCTCACCTTTTCTTTCATGTCCCATCTCACAAATCCCAACTATCTTTTTACGTTTTCCATGTATTTGTTCACTTTTTAACCCAGATTTTTCATTCAGCATTAACTATGCACATTTACAGAAACCATGGCTAGCAGACTAGATTACTTTTTACCAGATCTTTTCCATATTTAACATGTAAGACCTGTACTGCAATGATGCATTGCACTGCACTCTCTGTGTGTGTGCGTGTGTGTGTGTGTGTGTGTGTGTGTGTGTGTGTGTGTGTGTGTGTGTGTGTGTGTGTGTGTGTGTGTGTGTGTGTGTGTGTGTGTGTGTGTGTCTTTGTGTGTGTGTCTTTGTGTGTGTGTGTGTGTGTCTGTGTGTGTGTGTGTGTGTGTGTGTGTGTGTGTGTGTGTGTGTGTGTGTGTGTGTGTGTGTGTGTGTGTGTGTGTGTGTGTGTCTTTGTGTGTGTGTGTGTGTGTGTGTGTGTGTGTGTGTGTGTGTGTGTGTGTGTGTGTGTGTGTGTGTGTGTGCGCGCTTGTGCAAGTGCGTGTACGTACATGCAGGTGTGTGGGTGTGTGCTTGTATCTTGTGTCTGTATGTTTGCATGTATTTATTTATATTTACCTGTATTCATTTGTGCATCATACACTTATATATTGATTGTTCTCTAGGGATGTCTGTCATCCAGTACACTCCTTTAGTATGTAATTTAGAAATATAATCTTTCTTGATATTTGTAGACTTTAACTATTGTCACAATTATTAGTTGTAATGATAGACCAGTTTGTTTGCCTTCTCAGGTGAGTTTTGACTCAAACTTGGGTGTGTCTTGCTTGAGGTGCGTATGGATATCCCAGGCCTCAAGTCAGCAGAGGAGGGGCCGGGCTGGCAGGTGTCAGCCAGGCATCTGCTATCACCTCTTCTCACGCAGCCGCTACAACAACATGCAGCACTTCCAGACACCAGAGATTTTGAGGACACCACTGCAGGTGTGTGGCCCTTTTTCATTTTGCATTAAAGTTCTAGTTGGAACAGAATAGTTATAGGTTTGTGACAGAATATTTCATTATTTGAATTTCCTTTTCATATATGTATAGTTGCATGCACTTACTTTCTGATACACTCATTTTTGTAGGACAGCAGAAATGGCACCTCTGTGCTTGTTCACATTTGCATACTGTATATGACTTGAATGGATTGGAGCATGAGATTACTGGGATCAGAGCATTGAAATGTTATACTGGAAACACATTGAAAATACAAGGAGAATTATATCTCTCATTCAAAATCTATTGATATGTCTACTACCATGGAGAGTGGTTGTCATTGCTTTTTTCTAGTGTGACACTTGCTTCCATCCAGGATTATAGTCTAGGGGATATCTCATTATTGTATGTATTCAAAACCCAGATGGGATAGTGCAACCAAATTATTCTTCAGCATTCATTAGAAAATAATGCAGGTCATGAGGTCATTGAGATAATGATTGAACAATAACAAGTTGATTATTAACCCAAAAATATTAATGGAGAAGTATTTCGAAAATAGAACATTAGTATCCATCACTAGCAATTAGATAATGCAGAGATCTTTGTAAAAATGTCAAGAAATATGCTAATAATACCCTGGTAAGGTGACTATTAGGTGAAGACACTAAGGCACATTCTTTTAGCATAGATAAAAGCACTTGCGGAAATTATAATTGGATAATTCGACTCAAAATAAATGTTTGTGGTTCCTAGCCCAGCAAATGTCAACATAGAACCACAAAACCTGTTGTGAGATTTCAGTTTATACCTTTTATATACACTATACACTTTGACCAACCTTTAATTATATATATGCGTAATGTTACTAATTTGATGAGTCTTACAGGAACTTACTAAACACAAAAAATGGCTCCATGACGTGAAATTCCTTCAGTGAGGGTGGAGGGGTGGAAATGGGGTGGGGTCAAATTGAGTTAGCTAGCCTGTTGTATAGGTACAAGAATGAGGAAACTACTAAAAGACTATTAGAGCCCAGCTCGAGTTATTTCTTGGGTGGGGCACGTGAGAATCGCCAACATGTAATGTTTAATGTTTGAAAATAAATGTGCTTGACATCTGAGGTCATATAGCACTATGGTAAAGTATTGCGTCGGAAAGGGCAAAAGAGAGTTAAAGATTATGATAAAATGTGTTAGATGTCAAAGGTTTAAGAACGTTATAGGATAACGGCAACATGTAGAGAAGGTATGCAGCTAATATGTGCCTGGTACACCCATGTGGACTTTTGCTTGTTGCAAACTTGTATACCATTATCAGAAGTTTTGTGTATTTTTATGCATGAAATATGCATTCCATTGAGATTCCCTGGTAATATGTTGTAGTTTGCAAAGGGATATGTATTTATTCCTAAGTACGAAACACTAATGTTTGAAAATAGCTGTATAAATAATGATTAGAATATTTTGGTTTGACTGCGCCCATCCGTTGGTACTTTCTAGCATTGGTAAATTGATTTTGAATTAAAATTGGTTGTTTCCGCTGTATATGGTACTTCAAAATGAAGGGCACCCGAAAGTCGGATTTTTGAACTTGAGAGATATAAGCAAGATACCAATTATTTCATGTTAAAGATGATAGTACACAGTAATGCCTGCTCTGAAACAAAAACTGTTTGGAATTTTAAACTTGTTTTTATTCGCAGTCTTTGTCTGGAGTTGAAACAGCTATCGCCTCCTTTTCTTGGGTTTCTAATAAAAAATGTTACGTTTAATTGTTACTGTCGGTCTTAGGTACCATTACTACGCAAATATCCAACCACACCTAGGTGTCTAATGACTTTTATGCACTTCATTGCATAGTAAAGATAATGGGTGCAAATGTCGAAACACCAACTCTACACTCGTTTCCTGTTGAAAATGTTACTTTTGAAAATTGTTAAAGAAAAAAGTTTGATAGGGATAACTAATATATATTTTATTCTTTTACATAGAAAGGCAATGTAGACTTACTAAATGAGGATGATTAAAATGGTTAACCATATGTGTGTGTTTACATACATACATGATCCTTCTAGAAAACCAACCAGTGACCATCCCCCCCCCCTCTCTCTCTCTCTCTCCCCCTGTGTGGAGCATGGGAAAAATTCAACTTCTTTAGTAATTCCTGAACTCCATGTACTTCATACGTATCCTTCTATAATTCAGTAAATTAAACTGCCATGTATTCATGCTAGGACTTTATAACGAAAATTATTTTGTACTGATATTGCCATCCACAGTTCTCCTTTTTTTTCAAAATTGGATTTTCTAAGAAAAAAAAATGTGTGTGTTTGTACATAAAAGTGTGTACAGTATATAATCTATTTCTCTGAACTTCATATACCACTTCTTTGTTACTCATGTCATAATGTATCATGATGTTTATTGAAATTTTAAACACCTTCTTCTCAGGCCATACCCAGTTAGCCATGGGCACAGCCTCCCACTCCCCCTTGATACTCACAAAACCCTATACCCAACATATTAGGTTATTCATAACCAATGTTGATTTTATGTATAACCACTTATCTCAGTATAATGGCATTCATGAATAAAATTTCAATTCCAAACCTAGTAAACTCATGTGTTTGATGAAATTTACTTCAATCCATTCTAGCTATACATAGTATGAGCTTGTAAACAAACACAGAGGTGCTTGTTCCACTGTTCACAAAAAACGAGTGTACCAGATATGATTGCAGGCAGTTGAACATGGTAAAGTGATCTGATAATTGTCAACCCTGATGTGTTATTGTTTACAATTCTTATTTCATATATACTGCCTCTTACAGATCAGTGATTGAAATAGTTTTTTCATTTTATCCCTTTCTGTAACTTAATCTGTAGCAAATACGATGCTTATTGAAGAGACTTTTCAAGATGTAAGGGTGTGTATTTGGTTGTCAGCTTTAGTGTGTTAGAGTAAGTGAATGACAAAAGGACAGACCTCCATTATTTTTTTCTGCAGGAACTTTGTCTTCATACCAAACTTCTAGCTCCAGCCAACATGCCTATTGCAGACTTCTTAGCAAGAGCACCAGAGGCACCAGCATTTATGGTCATCAGAAATGCTGTTCAGTTGCTCAAGGTAAGGTAATTTTGCTTTATGTTCAGCATTTGAGTTGATGCATTTCAGGGAAATAAAGAAACAGTAAAGACTTCAGTAAAAATAGTTGTCATAGTGTGCTGGGTGGGATATTTAAAACACTTTTGAAAAACAAGAAACACAAGTGCATTAGATTAATTGAGGATTTGACTATCTGAAAAAAGCATGGTATGGTAGTGTAGCAATATTGGATATTGGTAAGTGTGGGATTTTCTTTTCAGAAAGATGATTTGGGAAATAGATGTACATAAATTCCTGATACTTCTCACCCCCTGGATTCTTCTCTTTCTTTTTCTCCAACAACGACCTCTGTTTTCCTTGAACAGTGTCCCTATTCCTTCCCCAGACACAGATACACTGCAATTCACTCAGTTGCTCTACCCCCTTATGTTCCCCCTACCTCTTCCCCACATACCTTCCTCTCAACCCCCCCCCCCCCACCAACACCCTCCTTCCACACTATCCCTCCCTCTCCCCCTGGATACACACATGATCCATGAACATTATCCCTATTCCTTCTCCAGTCACAGATACAATGCAATTCACTCAATTGCTCTATCCCCTTGATCTTTCCCATTTTACTAATCCCTGCTCTACTTCATTTACTCCCCTATTTCCCCTTTTCATTACCATACTTTCCTATAACACCCTCTAATCTTTGACATTTAACACCTTCCCCTGTCCCTGGATTCTTCCCCAACCTTTCCAACAGCCATCTCTATTTTTACTTGAACACTTTTCCTATACCTTCCCTAGTGACAGATACACTATAATTCACTCAATCACCCTACCTCCTTAAGGGGACTGCAGGTCTTTTTTCGCCAATTTTCGCCCCTCTTGCCGAAATCGAGTTTAATACATTTTCAAGGAGTTTCAGGGACTCCGATTCTCTCCTGAAAATTTCAAGGCCTGACCGTTATTTTTAGGTGGTAGCAGCCATTTTTAATGTCGACCGAACGATTATTTTTTTCACGTTATCTTAGAAAATCGGCAATTTTGACGCAATGATTAGAGACAATAAAAAAGTGATCTGAAAGCTTATTAAATTTCACATAAGATGGGTCCAACCTTCATTTTTTCGGAATAATTCCAAAAATCTGGCAAGCGTCAAAAAAACAATAATTAAGAAATTTTCCATACAAATAAATAAACATGATATGCCATTCGTATGAAGTATTTTATTTTCATTATGTTTTCATCATACATAGTTTGATCTATGAGCAAAACATTTCTAAATGCAAACCTCCTTTTCGAGTTAGCATCTAAGTTAAGTTTAAACACACCTTTGATTAAAATCTCATTAAAATGTGTTTATAACTTTTAGAAATATCAGAAAACACAAAAATAAAGAAACAAACAAAGAAACAAATGGAAATAACAATATGAATAAACAAAAGGTCATGTGGTGCACAAAAATATTCTGTGTGCGCTTATATACCTTATATACATACTCTTACATGGCCCTGTAATATTTCTTCTTTTCTCGGGAGTTTGAGTCTGAAAATTGGCCATGTGGCCCGGTAGAATTAAATACCAGTGTTCCACAGATGCAAAGAAACGTATTTCATGGAATACGCTGAAAAAGGACACGTATGATACCCGTCTGACTGGAGAACGATTACTTTTTCAACCAATATTATACGTTGTAAAACCCCATTAGAGGAACAATGATAGGTAAATAACAGATAATTTTATCATATACAAGTAATTTGTACATGATTTGTCATGTAAAATGTATAAATAATTAAAAAGAAAAATATCACGATTATTAGGTCCTTCACATTTTTACACATAGCACACGTATTTTCAGTCCAATTTTAACATATTATGGCTCATTTTGTGGCTGAATAATAAGTTTATTACATGATGTAATAATGATTTACAATATTTTCATGTGCTTATAAAAGTGGGCTTCGGAAAATATTAAGCCCCCAAAAAAGTAAGGTTGACTTCTAAAAAATGGCGTCTGTATATTATAGTAGAAGGACATTTCTATTAAAATATGAAATAATGGCTGTATGATTTTTTTTGGATTTTTGAGAAATTTTTGGAAATGGTCAGTGTAGGCATATAGACCCTCCAGATCACTGCCACCACTCTACACTATACATAAAGTTTGAGAAATTGTTACGTGCTAGCAATGTCTGGAAGACTTCGGAATGCAGGTAGATGATAGAGGATTATGATATAGAGAGACTTCTTATACCATATTTTAGTTGATACCAAGATAGTCATTGATAGATGAAGAAAACGAAAAATGCCGATATCTCGATACACGACCTTTGTATGTGCAAAAGCTGTATCAGACACAATTTTAGTCATGCACACACACACACACACACACACTCAAACATGCACACCCACACACACATGCACACCCACACACGCATGCACACCCACACACGCTTGCACACCCACACACGCATGCACACCCACACATGCATGCACACCCACACACGCACGCACACCCACACACGCATGCACACCCACACACACATGCACACCCACACACGCATGCACACCCACACACGCATGCACACCCACACACGCATGCACACCCCTACAGGCATGCACACCCACACACGCATGCACACCCACACAGGCATGCACACCCACACAGGCATGCACACCCACACGCATGCACACCCACACACGTATGCACACCATTTTCATTTTCTCAAGTTTATTCTTTAGTATTATGTTTCTGTCTCTAGAGCATGGATGCCCTAGATGGCTGGGAGGATGTCACAGAGTTGGGCCATCACCTGTTGGATCTGCCACTACCACCACGCCTGGCCAAAATGGTCATCACGGCAACAGTTCTGAAGTGCCTCGATCCAGTGCTCACTGTAGCTGCCTGCCTCTCCTACAAGTAAGTGCTTACCATTTATGAATCATCCTTTTCACTTTGAGTATGGCATCATTTGAACTTTTCTTTTTATTATTATTTTTGTAAATTCCAAGTCTTGTTTTATTATGAATGATGATAATATGCATATGTACATATCTTTTTATAAATATTCTGTGGCAGTTCTTTGACTTCAGAATGGTTATGAATAGGAAATTGAGTATGGAAGAAGAAGAAAAATGTATAATAGGGCAGGATAAATTTAGAACAGTCATGTTTTTTTGTATACAGTAATGAGAATAAGATTTACAGAAAAGTATCTACACAGATTGCTTCACAAAGAATTTATCAGTTCTGTACATGCCCTTTCATGATTTTTCCTTTATTTTAGTTTTTGGGAATTTGTTTTTCTTAGAATATTATTAAAGTTGATGCTGTTGATGTTATTATAGACGTTATGATTATAATAGTGCTGTTAATAGTACTAATAGGAATATAGAATAAGATGAAATATATCCAAAGTTCAAGGAAAGGTTAAACAGGTGCAATAGGTTGGATTAGCGATTGACTTATTGGTGACTAAGCATTTTTGGAGTCATCTGTGCATAAATGCAATTAATAAACTGAACTCACTGTGTATGGCATGGGTTTACATGACCTCCCTTAGAACATAGAGAAAGAAGATATATTGATATTAATTTTTCACATGGATAAGAAACACGCATGTCAGTTCCATCATTATTAGGCAAACATTATTGCCTGGAATAAGGCAAGGAAATACTTATTTTTGATGTTTTTTTTATTGTCATGGTGGTTTTGTCCTCCCTGTATGTTAGATATAAATAAGGCAAGAAGGAAATTATTATTATTATTATTACAAATTTTTTATCTCGGTGGGGTTATCCTCCCCATGTGATAGATGTACCCATATTTTCTATTTCTATTATTTCTGCTGATGAATGAGCGTGGAATGTTCCAGACTGGCTCAAGAGAAATAACTATTTCCTGCCATAATCAGCTGTATGTAACCTGTTAAGCATCACACCTCTGTGATCGTGGGCGCTACCGTAGTGTTACCCTCTCTGAGCATCAATTATTTAGCAATCTTTACATAAATATACGTATTAATAAATATTGGAATAATTAATGAATTAGGGGCGAAAATGATTATTTACCTTGATTTCTTTTTATTCCAGAAGACAAAAATTTTTATTCAAAGATAAGAGAATGTAGAAAGAAAGACACACACAAAAAATCCAACAAACAGTAATAATTATCCCTTGTTTTCTAATATCTGAAACAAAGATATGAATATAAAATGACATAAGCACAAAAAAAATCCAGCAAACAAAAGTTAAGGAAAAGTTGCATTGGATCCAAATGACATTGTATGGCAATGGATTGTATCCGCCATAGGCTGGTGTCAATCATCTCTTTAAGGAGCTTTTGGGTGTGGATGTGAGTGCCCACAGGTATGGCTGGTGTGCTGGAGATCGCCGGTGAGAGCTGGGGCGGCTTACCCGTCAGCTAAGGCCTGGCTAGGCCTAGTTGCTGCTTGCTGTGTCTTGCTCGGCTGGAGGATCGTGAGTGCTGAACTCGGACCGGGTGTGGGAGCTTAAGTGGGTCTGAGCTGTGCCAGCCACCTGGGAACGAGGGGAGCCTGCGGTCCAATGGGCGAGCCATGAGGTGTCCGTGGTCAACCAATCAGGTCTCGGTATGCGTCGTCGAGAAGCTGCTGATGGTGAGGGCGAGAGGACAGGTTGTGGACCTGGACCCAACCTGGGGGAAGTATGCCGCGCTGCAGGTTGCGGGGGTCGGCTATAGGTACTCCCCCTCCAGTGAGGGAGCTAAGCGAGCGAGCGATAACCGTGATACTCCAGAAGGCTGGGTATTTGTGTCACTCCGGAAAGTCACCAGTATAGCAATGGATTGTATCCGCCATAGGCTGGTGTCAATCATCTCTTTAAGGAGCTTTTGGGTGTGGGTGTGAGTGCCCACAGGTATGGCTGGTGTGCTGGAGATCGCCGGGGAGAGCCGGGGCTGCTCACCCGTCGGCTAAGGCCTGGCTAGGCCTAGTTGCTGCTTGCTGTGTCTTGCTCGGCTGGAGGATCGTGAGTGCTGAACTCGGACCGGGTGCGGGAGCTTAAGTGGGTCTGAGCTGTGCCAGCCACCCAGGAACGAGGGGAGCCTGCGGTCCAATGGGCGAGCCGTGAGGTGTCTGTGGTCAACCAATCAGGTCTCGGTATGCGTCGTCGAGAAGCTGCTGATGGTGAGGGCGAGAGGACAGGCTGTGGACCTGGACCCAACCTGGGGGAAATATGCTGCGCTGCAGGTTGCGGGGGTCGGCTACAGTTGCAGTCATGTCATGGAAAAACTTGAGTCAAGGGGTGGGTGATGTGAACATGCTGTCATCGGGCAAATTGGCCACGGCCCTGGTGATTTGAACTTGCCATCATGAACTCAGGCCATGGTAACGGAAAAGATTCGCCAAGAGGGCACAAACCTCTTGGAGTGTGATTTGACTCATGTAGTGTTTAAAAGGGGGCTTTAGTATTATTCCTATCAAAAAATGAATATGGAATGTAATGTGCATAAGCAGTGACTGGAAGAGCACCAGCTCTAGTGAGGATGCCATTTCCATGCTGTACACAGTATTCCAGACTGCTGTGACTGGCGGCGCGGGTTGCATTACATAAAATTGAAAATTACGAAAAAAGGAGATATATGACACAAATAACCAATGTTCCATATTTTTTTCCTTGAACTGAGTTATTTACTACATAGAGAGATGATATGGAGTCTATGCAAGGAAAATAAACTATTATAATCTAGATAAAGAAAATCAAAAGACAAATATGGACATTAGAAAATGGCAATAAATCTAAAAAAGTTTACATAAAATAATTTTGCAAAGAGGAGGCACAGGGGCTTGTCATCGCTTATGGGTCTTCATGCCTACGCACCACACACCAGGGGCATTGGCTACTTTCTTCAACCATTGCCTATGTTTTCGGCACTGTGATTTTCATAACGCAACTGGATCCAAGGGATTAAAGGATTTCTGTTGAACAAGTTGTGAATAAAACAACAAAGTGATGTACTAGAAAACAAGGAATATGCCAAAGGCCTTTTAACCCATTGGATCTGGATGCTTTCCTACCCACACAAACACTTGTGTGTGATATGCAGACCCCCTGCCTTCTTTTGCAAAGTTATTATCTCTTTCAGCATAAGCCTTGTTTTGCTCTTTTGTTATTTTCTGATTTCTATTTTTGTTATTTGATATGCTGTATCTAAATGGTGATAGGCTGTTTTCCTTGCACAGACTCCATATCATCTCAATAAATATCCCTCAATGCAATATTTTTTTTTCTTCGTAATATTCAATTTTCTGTAATACATCCTGCTTCAATGCTCATGGTGGGCAGGAATAGAATCCTGAACTTGGAAATAACATTCTCCCTGAAGCTGGCACTCTTCCAATTTTGACTCACAAATGGTACATTCCACATACATTTATTGATGGAAATAATGCAAGAGCCTTTTTCTAAA
The DNA here is from genome assembly GCF_042767895.1 of Penaeus vannamei. NCBI lineage: Eukaryota > Metazoa > Arthropoda > Malacostraca > Decapoda > Penaeidae > Penaeus > Penaeus vannamei. The sequence goes on along the minus strand of NC_091582.1, from coordinate 14,304,241 downwards.
TATCCACTGTGTCTAATCACCCTCCAAGAGCTTTGCTCACTTGTCATAAGTCATGCCCATTACCCCAGCTGGAATTCTCATGATGACATGTTCCCATCGCCCCAGCCCTCAGTTATAATATTCCGTGACTGCATTATCACATCACATAGCCCTGAAGACAATTTTTACCACGATATAAGTCATGTCACCCGGATCCAATAGCTTAAATATTACCTCTTCAGGGCTTCGTGCCCAGAAGAAGCAGTTTAGCAAATAGGCCTTTAACATATTTATTTGTTTTCTTGTCCATCCTTTTATTTATTTATGTTCAGCATAAACCATATACATAATCAATATGTAAAGGGAGAGCTGCAGGCCATTGTCATGTGGACGCAGAGGATGACAAGCATACTTTGTTGTTGTTAAGGCTTTATCATAATTTGCTTTTTTTTTTTTTTTTCATTGGGAATAAAAAGACCAAGATATAAGTAAACTCCTTAAGGGGACCATTCCAGATGAGGGGGGAGACAGGGGGTCAAATTGAGTTAGCTAGCGTATAGTATAGGTACATTGATGAGGAAACTATCAAAGGCCTATTAACCCATTAATGCTGGAATATTATGAAGCCAAAGATAAAAGATTCCGGGCGGCAGGTGGAGCTTCCCAGGCATCTGTCCGCCTGCTGGCCGCGGCCTGCTGCTGCGTCGGGGCGCAAGCCCCAATACAGTGTCACACTGGCGGGACACCCGGCGATGTTTATGTTTTTGGGTTTCTCATATGTGGGGCACCCGTCCTGAATGGGTTAAACGCCTGCTATGGCTCGTTGTCTTGCAGTCGACGCGAGACCCGCTCAGCACCTAGGCAGGTGCATCACTAATGAGCACCCAGGTATACCTATGTGGACTTCTACTTGCTGCAATCGTGTATACGGCATTTGATTATGACATTGCACATAGATATGAGTTCGTGAATGTTCAAGGAATGCTTTTATACCAATATCAGAAAAAATTATATCACCGTGATTTATGCCGAAATATTTTGTGAAATATATATATAAAAAAATTAAGTTTTGTGTCCTTTTACACACAAAATATGCTTTGATCAAGACTCCCTGGTAATATGTTGTAAGTTACAAAGTAATCTGTACGTATATCACATACGAAGCACTAATGTTTGAAAATAGCTTTATAAGAAAGGATTGAAATATTTCTGATATATATGAAAATTCCGATTTACTTGGTAATCATTGCATCACAAAGTACACTAAATATGCTTTTTTTTATATATATAACATCATTAAATTTAAAGAAAAATAATAGAGATAATGAACTTTGGCAAGGTGCCAAAATATAAACCGCGATATCTCAGTTCTTTGTTTACAATACCTTCCGTATATCATCACGCTCTTAATTTTCATGCGATTCAAATGCAGTTTGTTGCTTTTGTTAGAACCCTAAGGCTGTGTAAATCACTGATTTTTCAAAAGGAAATAAAAAAATTGATGATTTACACAACCTTAGGCTAAGATAGATCTAATACATAATTTTTTTTAGGATTGTTCATGGAAAAAACTGTGGGCATGATGATGTACCAAAGAAGAGGGGAGAAAAAGTGTTTTCTTAACAACTTTTTTTTTGGGCGTCTCTCCCCTAAAGGGGATGCGAGGTCAAGCTTATATATGAGACAAAGCACAATTCTATGCTCTATATTATGCAAAAAGAATCAATGAGTTTCCTCCAACCGATTTTTTTTTATGGTGAAATGAGTAGGTAAAGGTGGTCATTTCCTGGGACGGTCCCCTTAAGAAGAAGTGAATGTAGTGTAAATGTATTTGATACATGCAGTAGTACCCTGTCCTTTGTTACATTGATATCAGGCCTGTGGTTACCCATGGCTCTTCCCAGCATTGATTGGTGTTGCAGGAATGGAGTTAGGGGAAGGGTTGACACACTGGGTGTCACAAAATAAAGCCCAAAACCTGACCTTATATTGAGTTTGGCACTCTGTGTTGTGATTTTCTCTTTGTCACCCTTTGAGAGTAGAGGAGGGTCAAAATTCTTTTCATGAATATTTTTGTGTAAATAGCTTTACTGAACAGAAAAATCCATCAACAATCAATGTCATCAAGCCCTTGGTCAAGTAGGTTTCATGTCTGAATTAAGGTTGTGGAAAATGGGAAATACTTTAATATGTGCTCTGATTATAAGGAGATAGAGGATATTTAATTTGAATTGCTCTGTGGAAGCTACCTGCCAGTCAGGTGAAGAAGCAGGAAAGAAACTTCAAATGCTATTTCCTGATGGTGGAAGATGTTTTTTTCACTCCAATTCTTGAAACTTTTGTAAGTAACAGAGATACAGCTTTGGTCTAATAGGAATGGTAAAAGGTGCTAGATTTTCTCATTTTGCTACCTTTTCAATTTGAAAATTTTTGGTGTGGAAAAATTGGAACTAGAATGGAAATTTCATTTTTTGTGTAATTTTTAGAATGATTTTTACTGGGATCCAATCTTTCACATGAGCTGAAATTTGATTTCCTATGCAAGAAAATGAAAGGTGTAAGACAATTTCATTTTCTCACTTTCATTTTGTGTGTGTGTGTGTGTGTGTGTGTGTGTGTGTGTGTGTGTGTGTGTGTGTGTGTGTGTGTGTGTGTGTGTGTGTGTGTGTGTGTGTGTGTGCGTGCGTGCGTGTGTGTGTGTGTGTGTGTGTGTGTGTGTGTGTGTGTGTGTGTGTGTGTGTGTGTGTGTGTGTGTGTGTGTGTGTGTGTGTGTGTGTGTGTGTGTGTGTCCGTGTTTTGTATTGATATTGCCAAATTTTACTGTAAGAACTATTTTTAACGCAAACTCTTCCCTCATCATTGATTATGATCTGACCTTTACCCTTTATCTTTCTTTCCATCCCTTGTCTTACTCTCTTCCTTCTCAATTGCCCTTCCTCTGCTTGTCGGTCTTCATTCCTACTTTCCCAAACTTTCTTTATTTCCCTCTCCCTCTCCCTCATTACCCTCGCCTCTCCTCCCTCTTCTGTTTTTCTTCTCCATATCTGTCTTCATCTCTTATTCCGTGTTTATCTTTCTTCCCTTCTCCTGTTGTGTCTGTTTCTCAGTCTTCATATGTGTCTCTCTATTCTCACTCACACTCATACCACTGTCTTTTATCAGGGACCCCTTCATACTACCGAAGCACCCAAATGAGAAGAGAAGTGCAACTGCTGTACGCAGGAAGTTCACATCAGGGACTTACAGCGACCATATGGTTCTCCTAAAGGCATTCCAGGTAGGGACTGTGAGATGCTCTGAAGGTGCTTTTGGGGTTCCTCTTATTATTTGTTTATTCACTTGTTGAATTGTCTGTGTGCTGTTGAATTATCTAATTGTGTGATATATTTTAAACATTGTATATGACTATATGATTTTGTATATGAATGTATGATTTTCTGTCAGCATCAGCAGTAATCATTATCAGTCACCACCCCCACCACCACTCATCACCACCACCACTACTACCACCATTGCTATTCATCACCACTACCACCACCACTGATACCAATCATCACCACCACCACCAATCACCACCACCACTCATCTCGCCACTTATTACCACCACCACTCATCACCACCACTCATCTCGCCACTTATTACCACCACCACTCATCACCACCAACACAACTCATCACCACCAACACAACTCATCACCACCAACACAACTCATCATCACCAACACAACTCATCATCACCAACACAACTCATCACCACCAACACAACTCATCACCACCAACACAACTCATCACCACCACCACCACTCATCACCACCACCACCACTCATCACCACCACCCTCACTCATCACCACCACCCTCACTCATCACCACCACCCTCACTCATCACCACCACTAGTACTCATCACACCACCACTCATCACACCACCACTCATCACACCACCACTCATCACACCACCACCACTCATCACCACCAATAGTACTCATCACACCACCACTCATCACACCACCACTCATCACACCACCACCACTCATCACCACCAATAGTACTCATCACACCACCACTCATCACCACTACTCAACACATCACTCATCACCAACACCACTCATCACAACCACTCATCCCACCTCAACAACCATTCATTACCATTACCACTCATCACCCCCACCACTCATCACTACCTCTACCACAACTACTCATCCCACCTCCACAACCACCACTTATTACCACCACCACCATGACTACCATCACCGCTCACCACCACTATGCATCACCACCACTACCACCACAACTCATTACCGCCATGACTCATCACCAGCACCACTCATCATGACTACCACCACCACTCCTCACCACCACCACAAGCACCACTCATCATGACTACCACCACCACTCATCACCACTACCACTCATCACTACCACCACCACTCATCACCACCACCACCAGCACCACTCATCACTACCACCATATCCACCACCACCACCACCACCACCATTCATCACCCCTACCACCATTATTTACCCCCACTCATCACCACCACCACTCATCCCAACACCACTCATCACACCAGCACCACCACCACTATTCATCCCACCATTACCACCACTCATCTTACCATTACCACCACCACTATTCATCCCACCACCACTATTCATCCCCACCACCACCACCACCACTCACCACCACTCACCACCACTCACCACCACTCACCACCACCACCACCACCGCTCACCACCACTCATCCACCACACCCACTCATCACACCACCCATCACCATCACTACTCATCACACCACTGCCACTCATCAACATTACCACCACCACCACCACCAATTGCA
>NC_091582.1:14292044-14298926 GCF_042767895.1 Penaeus vannamei | reverse complement strand
AGTGTCACACTGGCGGGACACCCGGCGATGTTTATGTTTTTGGGTTTCTCATATGTGGGGCACCCGTCCTGAATGGGTTAAACGCCTGCTATGGCTCGTTGTCTTGCAGTCGACGCGAGACCCGCTCAGCACCTAGGCAGGTGCATCACTAATGAGCACCCAGGTACACCTATGTGGACTTCTACTTGCTGCAATCGTGTATACGGCATTTGATTATGACATTGCACATAGATATGAGTTCGTGAATGTTCAAGGAATGCTTTTATACCAATATCAGAAAAAATTATATCACTGTGATTTATGCCGAAATATTTTGTGAAATATATATATAAAAAAATTAAGTTTTGTGTCCTTTTACACACAAAATATGCTTTGATCAAGACTCCCTGGTAATATGTTGTAAGTTACAAAGTAATCTGTACGTATATCACATACGAAGCACTAATGTTTGAAAATAGCTTTATAAGAAAGGATTGAAATATTTCTGATATATATGAAAGTTCCGATTTACTTGGTAATCATTGCATCACAAAGTACACTAAATATGCTTTTTTTTATATATATAACATCATTAAATTTAAAGAAAAATAATAGAGATAATGAACTTTGGCAAGGTGCCAAAATATAAACCGCGATATCTCAGTTCTTTGTTTACAATACCTTCCGTATATCATCACGCTCTTAATTTTCATGCGATTCAAATGCAGTTTGTTGCTTTTGTTAGAACCCTAAGGCTGTGTAAATCACTGATTTTTCAAAAGGAAATAAAAAAATTGATGATTTACACAACCTTAGGCTAAGATAGATCTAATACATAATTTTTTTTAGGATTGTTCATGGAAAAAACTGTGGGCATGATGATGTACCAAAGAAGAGGGGAGAAAAAGTGTTTTCTTAACAACTTTTTTTTTGGGCGTCTCTCCCCTAAAGGGGATGCGAGGTCAAGCTTATATATGAGACAAAGCACAATTCTATGCTCTATATTATGCAAAAAGAATCAATGAGTTACCTCCAACCGATTTTTTTTTTATGGTGAAATGAGTAGGTAAAGGTGGTCATTTCCTGGGACGGTCCCCTTAAGAAGAAGTGAATGTAGTGTAAATGTATTTGATACATGCAGTAGTACCCTGTCCTTTGTTACATTGATATCAGGCCTGTGGTTACCCATGGCTCTTCCCAGCATTGATTGGTGTTGCAGGAATGGAGTTAGGGGAAGGGTTGACACACTGGGTGTCACAAAATAAAGCCCAAAACCTGACCTTATATTGAGTTTGGCACTCTGTGTTGTGATTTTCTCTTTGTCACCCTTTGAGAGTAGAGGAGGGTCAAAATTCTTTTCATGAATATTTTTGTGTAAATAGCTTTACTGAACAGAAAAATCCATCAACAATCAATGTCATCAAGCCCTTGGTCAAGTAGGTTTCATGTCTGAATTAAGGTTGTGGAAAATGGGAAATACTTTAATATGTGCTCTGATTATAAGGAGATAGAGGATATTTAATTTGAATTGCTCTGTGGAAGCTACCTGCCAGTCAGGTGAAGAAGCAGGAAAGAAACTTCAAATGCTATTTCCTGATGGTGGAAGATGTTTTTTTCACTCCAATTCTTGAAACTTTTGTAAGTAACAGAGATACAGCTTTGGTCTAATAGGAATGGTAAAAGGTGCTAGATTTTCTCATTTTGCTACCTTTTCAATTTGAAAATTTTTGGTGTGGAAAAATTGGAACTAGAATGGAAATTTCATTTTTTGTGTAATTTTTAGAATGATTTTTACTGGGATCCAATCTTTCACATGAGCTGAAATTTGATTTCCTATGCAAGAAAATGAAAGGTGTAAGACAATTTCATTTTCTCACTTTCATTTTGTGTGTGTGTGTGTGTGTGTGTGTGTGTGTGTGTGTGTGTGTGTGTGTGTGTGTGTGTGTGTGTGTGTGTGTGTGTGTGTGTGTGTGTGCGTGCGTGCATGTGTGTGTGTGTGTTTGTGTGTGTTTGTGTGTGTGTGTGTGTGTACGTGTGCGTGTGTGCGTGTGTGTATGTGTTTGTGTGTGTGTGTGTGTGTGTGTGTCCGTGTTTTGTATTGATATTGCCAAATTTTACTGTAAGAACTATTTTTAACGCAAACTCTTCCCTCATCATTGATTATGATCTGACCTTTACCCTTTATCTTTCTTTCCATCCCTTGTCTTACTCTCTTCCTTCTCAATTGCCCTTCCTCTGCTTGTCGGTCTTCATTCCTACTTTCCCAAACTTTCTTTATTTCCCTCTCCCTCTCCCTCATTACCCTCGCCTCTCCTCCCTCTTCTGTTTTTCTTCTCCATATCTGTCTTCATCTCTTATTCCGTGTTTATCTTTCTTCCCTTCTCCTGTTGTGTCTGTTTCTCAGTCTTCATATGTGTCTCTCTATTCTCACTCACACTCATACCACTGTCTTTTATCAGGGACCCCTTCATACTACCGAAGCACCCAAATGAGAAGAGAAGTGCAACTGCTGTACGCAGGAAGTTCACATCAGGGACTTACAGCGACCATATGGTTCTCCTAAAGGCATTCCAGGTAGGGACTGTGAGATGCTCTGAAGGTGCTTTTGGGGTTCCTCTTATTATTTGTTTATTCACTTGTTGAATTGTCTGTGTGCTGTTGAATTATCTAATTGTGTGATATATTTTAAACATTGTATATGACTATATGATTTTGTATATGAATGTATGATTTTCTGTCAGCATCAGCAGTAATCATTATCAGTCACCACCCCCACCACCACTCATCACCACCACCACTACTACCACCATTGCTATTCATCACCACTACCACCACCACTGCTACCAATCATCACCACCACCACCAATCACCACCACCACTCATCTCGCCACTTATTACCACCACCACTCATCACCACCACTCATCTCGCCACTTATTACCACCACCACTCATCACCACCACTCATCACCACCAACACAACTCATCACCACCAACACAACTCATCACCACCAACACAACTCATCATCACCAACACAACTCATCACCACCAACACAACTCATCACCACCAACACAACTCATCACCACCACCCCCACTCAACACCACCACCACCACTCATCACCACCACCACCACTCATCACCACCACCACCACTCATCACCACCACCAGTACTCATCACCACCACTAGTACTCATCACACCACCACTCATCACACCACCACTCATCACACCACCACTCATCACACCACCACCACTCATCACCACCAATAGTACTCATCACACCACCACTCATCACACCACCACTCATCACACCACCACCACTCATCACCACCAATAGTACTCATCACACCACCACTCATCACCACTACTCAACACATCACTCATCACCAACACCACTCATCACAACCACTCATCCCACCTCAACAACCATTCATTACCATTACCACTCATCACCACCACCACTCATCACTACCTCTACCACAACTACTCATCCCACCTCCACAACCACCACTTATTACCACCACCACCATGACTACCATCACCGCTCACCACCACTATGCATCACCACCACTACCACCACAACTCATTACCGCCATGACTCATCACCAGCACCACTCATCATGACTACCACCACCACTCCTCACCACCACCACAAGCACCACTCATCATGACTACCACCACCACTCATCACCACTACCACTCATCACTACCACCACCACTCATCACCACCACCACCAGCACCACTCATCACTACCACCATATCCACCACCACCACCACCACCACCATTCATCACCCCTACCACCATTATTTACCACCACTCATCACCACCACCACTCATCCCAACACCACTCATCACACCAGCACCACCACCACTATTCATCCCACCATCACCACCACTCATCTTACCATTACCACCACCACTATTCATCCCACCACCACTATTCATCCCCACCACCACCACCACCACTCACCACCACTCACCACCACTCACCACCACTCACCACCACCACCACCACCGCTCACCACCACTCATCCACCACACCCACTCATCACACCACCCATCACCATCACTACTCATCACACCACTGCCACTCATCAACATTACCACCACCACCACCACCAATTGCACCACTCTTCACACCACCACCACTCATCACACCACTATTACTATCACCACCACCACCATTCATCCCACCACCACTCCTCATCACACCACTACCACTCATCCCACCATCACCACCAATCGCACCACCACTCATCAGCATACCATCTGGAACCATCAATATACAATGATCTAAAAAATAAAATGCATGTCCAACTACATTGCCCAGAATGTGTCTTGACAGTAAACTCTCCTTTGGCAGGCTTGGCAGAAGGCCTGTAGTGAAGGCTGGGAAAGAGGCTGGTGTGAGAGGAACTTTGTCTCTGGAGCCAACATGGAGATGATCCACGGAATGCGGTCGCAAGTGCTAGCCCAGCTGCGAGGAGCAGGCTTTGTGCGAGCTCGTGGACCTGGAGATATTAGGTAAGTACCAGGATTCGTATTTATATATATACACATATATACACATATATATATCTATATATCTATATATCTATATATCTATATATCTATATATCTATATATCTATATATCTATATATCTATATATCTATATATCTATATATCTATATATCTATATATCTGTATCTATCTATCTATCTATCTATCTATCTATCTATCTATCTATCTATCTATCTATCTATCTATCTATCTATCTATCTATCTATCTATCTATCTATCTAACTATCTATCTATCTATCTATCTATCTATCTATCTATCTATCTATCTATCTATCTATCTATCTATCTATCTATCTATCTATCTATCTATCTATCTATCTATATATATATATATATATATATATATATATATATATATATATATATATATATATATATATATATATATATATATATATATATATATATATATATATATATATATATATATATATATATATATATATATATTTATATATATGTATATATATATATATATATATATATATATATATATATATATATTTATATATATACATATATTTATATATATATACATATATATATATATATATATATATATATATATATATATATATATATATATATATATATATATAGATGTATAGATGTGTGTGTGTGTGTGTGTGTGTGTGTGTGTGTGTGTGTGTGTGTGTGTGTGTGTGTGTGTGTGTGTCTGTGTGTGGGTGTCTGAGTGTGTGTTTGTGTGTGTGTGTGTATGTGTGTGTATATATATATGTATATATGTATATATAGATGTATTTATGTATGTGTGTGTGTGTGTGTGTGTGTGTGTGTGTGTGTGTGTGTGTGTGTGTGTGTGTGTGTGTGTGTGTGTGTGTGTGTGTGTGTATGTGTATGTGTGTGTATGTGTGTGTGCCAGGCTTACACTCTGCACTGGCCAAGACTCATATATATACTCCATGTTTTATTAAGAAAGTGTTAAGCCACATCAGTGTATCACTACTGCGCACCAGTATTTATCATATAGGAGGTTCATAAACTCTTATAAAGAGAGTGTGTGTGTGTGTGTGTGTGTGTGTGTGTGTGTGTGTGTGTGTGTGTGTGTGTGTGTGTGTGTGTGTGTGTGTGTGTGTGTGTGTGCGTCTGTGTGTGTGTGTGTGTGTGTGTGTGTGTGTGTGTGTGTGTGTGTGTGTGTGTGTGTGTGTGTGTGTGTGTGTCTGTGTGTGCGTCTGTGTGTGTGTGTGTGTGTGTGTGTGTGTGTGTGTGTGTGTGTGTGTGTGTGTGTGTCTGTGTGTGTGTGTGTGAGAATAATATATGACTGGGGCGCATAGCCGTGTCCACCTTTTGCTTCCACCTTTTGGGATCCCTCATGGCAAGCCGCCAGGCAGGGACTCGGCCCATCTCGAGCTCCTCCCGATAGGTTTGAATGATCTGCCCAAGCCATGACCTCCTAGGTCGTTCCACAGGCCTCCTCCACCCACAACCTGATGAGCAGGATCAGCCTGTGAAAAGCAAGCCAGGTGGCCATATAGCCTGAGTTGGCGATCATGGATTGTGCAGATAACAGGTCCTGTGCCAGTCTCACGGTGTAACCGTTGGTTGGACACGTGGTCCCACCAACAATACCCCACGATCCGATGCAATGACCTACAAAAGGCATCAAGACGAGACTCCAGGGCACTGGATAATGTCCAGGTTTCACTACCATAGAGCAAAACTGGCATTATTAGGGCCCTGAAAACCTGTAGCTTGGTCCTTTTGCACAGGTACTGGCATCTCCAAATACTCTCGTTGAGAGAGTTCATGACCCCTGCTGCCAGGCCAATCCGTCTACTGACTTCCTGGTCTGACAGCCCAGAGTTATGAACTGCACTACTAAGGTATGTAAAGCTCTCTGTGACTTATATTTCCTCGCCGCAAGCACGTAACGACCGAGCAGGTTCTCCAAATAAGTCCTGGATCTTGGTCTTGGTCCAGATGACCTCTAGACCCTAGGGATGCACTTCAATACTAAATGCATCGAGAGCCACCACTAGGGTTTCCAAAGACTCAGAAAGAATAGCAACATCATCGGTAAAGTCAAGGTCTGTAACTTTAATATTGACCAGTGTTGCTCCACAATAACAGTAGCTCTGCCTAGTATCCAGTCCATGGAAGTATTGAAAAGTGATGGTGCAAGAACACAGCCTTGCCTCACTCCTGAACTAACAGGAAAGAAGCTCGACAAGCCCCCACCACACTTTACAGCACTTTCAGTACCAGTATACAGGTTTGCTATTAGTTTAGTAATCCTTGTTGGAATTCCTCTCAGTGTCAGGATCTCCCAGAGTGATTCCCGATGCACTGTATCAAATGCCTTCTTGAGGTCGATGTAGGC
>NC_091582.1:14245741-14259661 GCF_042767895.1 Penaeus vannamei | reverse complement strand
ATGTAGCATCTCTGGAACCCCAACACTTTAATACCTCATCAGACATGTTTGCCCTTTAAACGCACATTGTTGGAACCTGTTGAAACTTCTTTTTCGTTTTGTATGCCACTTGGTTGAATGTGATTGCAAACGCAGGTTGGCAAACAAGAGCGCGATACGCTGCTATACATTTCGCGAATGTCTCATTTAGGGATTCATATCTTCATTACTGACGAGTCGCATCGTCCGTGTCTTGACATGAAATTCACATACAAATATGCATGAAATGTTTCCGTGCCATATGAGCAAAATTTTAATTCATTGGAAAAAAGTCGCTGAAAAAACATGGTAAGAATTTCCAACGTGTCCGAATCATATGCCATGGTATTGAGCTGTGCATTGAATATCTTCAGTTTCTTCTGCACCGATGATTTAATCTTATATACTAGAAAATAAAAGAAAATGCTGTACACCCTGCTTTCGTGGCATATTGCAGGAACTAAAACAAGTAAATGCCTTTAATCCTTGAAATTACTCAGGTGTGTGAGACTTGAACTTTATGTGGACATGGACTTCACTCGCGGTGGATAATATGAGATGCAAAGTTTTAAGCATTATAACTTCTACTTTCCATTTAAAGAACAATGGAAGTACAGAAAGTGAAAATAGGATTTGTGAAATCCGAAAGTTGACACAGCTTTGCGGGATGGAGTAGTGTATAAAAAGAAAAGTCAGATACTTTTTCCATTCTATTTAAAGCTTCCATGATGTTTGCCATCAATAAAAAGCATACCACCATTTAAGTAGACCTTGTTTTCTGTGGACTTCTTGATACGAAATAAAGAAAAATAACCTTCGATATTCGGTATGTTAAAACAAGAGTATTTTTCAGTGCTCCCGTGTTTTGAAGCGACCACGAGCCAACATCAAGTAATGTGATAAAGTGTCTGGGGCTTCAGGATACTACAACAAGTCTATTCATGTATGTGTGTATGTAGAAACCCACATTCAAACATGTAACAGCGGGTCACTTCTGCTACAGCATCGACCTGAAATCCTTGCCTGGAGTGGCTGGGAACAGAAAAGCCTATCCTCCATGTTTTAAAAAAATGAAAAAAAAAAAAAAACAACGGAACACGGCCTATTCTTACAGGTATGCTATACATGTTATATTTTATTTAAACAATTTGAAAGCTTTTCAAAACAAGAAAGGGAGGCTCCAGAAAGACGAAGCAGTAAAATACTTTAAATCAGCGAGGGAGACGTTTAAAAAATATATAATTTCCGTGTTAATTCTTTAACTACAACTAATCTTGTTTTTTAATTGTTTTTGTACCATCATATTTGATGATGGGATTTTAATTCAATTCCTTTTAAGTATACTGAGACCGTTCCCCAGGGGTAGACGGGAGTGGTTGAGGTTACCTTCGCTCGAGCGCAGAGACAAGAGAGCGTATATGTGTGCATACAGTTTATGATCCGCAGAACATCAGCTGATGTTTATAATTGCTTCTTTTAAGTGTGTTTTATTAAACAAAAGTGCCATTGTGATATGAGGTACTGCTTTTCTTTCGCCAATAATGTTGCCCACAAACATATGTATATTATAACAGGTCTTGTGAATAAGAAACGTACGAATAGGATGAAAATACTTTAACGTTCGGGGAATGTGAGACGATGTTAAACTAAATGAGAAAAAAAACTTGAAAAGGAGACCGTAATTATGTGTCGTAGAGGTGAAGAAAATGAATGAACAGAAAACGTGACACCTCCGCAGGCATTCTCAAGGTCGCACAGTAAACATTGTTTATTTTGTAAAAAGAAAAAAAAAAAAAAAAAAAAAAAAAAAAAGAAAAAAAAAAAAAAAGGTTATTATAAGATTCTATTAATATTATTACTTTCCACGGTTTCTCGTTGAGCCTGCTATGCGAGGAATACTCGCCGACGTCTCCTCGGCTATACCACGCTACCAAAGTCCCGAACACATGCATGAACACTAGACACACACACACACACACGTAGCTTTCTGTCTTTTCATTCACTCGATTAGCAATTATGTATGACTATCAAAACAGTAATAGTTCGGTTGCAGATATCCTTAGTGCGCTGGCGGCAGCACTAACTTTAGTTTGTGCATGATTCGGGGAAAAGGAAAGGAACGGGCAGATGTAATTAAAACTAATCACAGCTAAGAGAACCAGTACAAGTCCCCTTACGAGAGAGGAGCAGGACAGATGAAAAAAAAGGTTATGGGCTGGCTCATTAAAAAAATACATCTGTTTAATGGTGCTTTATTTAACACAGAAGGATAAATAAATAAATAGCTGCTAATAAATATGCTCTTGAGATTCAGTAAAGCGATGTGTTCTGACTATCGGGCCGAGGACTGCGAGACGGTGACGGCGGATGAGCCGACGAGGTGGTTTCCCTTGAACAGTTTGCAGGTGTAAGTCCCAGCGTTGTTGGCGCCGTTGAAGTTGTGGAAGACGAGGTAGGCGTGAGGCACGTGGGTGCCGCTGCCCAGAGAAAAAACGCCCACATTGCTATTCCACGAGGGAATTGGTGCTTGGGAGTCGTGCCACTCCAGCCTGTAGTGGTGCAGGTCGTCCGTGGTGGACACGTGTGCCCTGCAGTACACGAACACGTCGGCCATGGGTGCAATGGCCACTTGTGTGCCGTTGACGATGACTGCTTGATCCGAGGACGTGGAGTCCACAGGCAGCGAACAAGACAGCGAGGCCAGGAACAGCAGGACTGCGCCACTCAGGAACATGGCACTCGTCTTCAGTTGGCTGTGGCTCGCCATGGCTGTCGTGCTTTCGGAATGGATTGCGAGCGAGTTGCTTTCTGCAGAGCGCCAGCTGATGTACTAGTGCAATGGACTGAAGACCAATTGCCTCCCGTTTTATAGCGATCATGTTGACTTCGCACGACGTTTTGGCCTGGCCACAAACGTCACGGGTATCCTGTAAACGTTCTGGGAAGAACGGTTTTTAAGAATACGTTTGCGTTATCTGCAGTGGGCGTGTCCGAATATCTTTATCGCAAACCATATCTTCCCTACAGGTAATACTACTCCCGAGATATCCGAGAGAAGATCGGGCTAGTTATCGCTTACTGTTTTTTTTTTTTTTTTTTTTTTTTTTTTTTTAATAACTGAATGCAGTTTTAATGTATCCATATACGGTAGCCTTACATACATCAGTGTTTTGGTAGATATGGGATACAGTGGTTACTTTGCATCCAGTACGCAAGCCTTGATATACAAGGTTCTCATGAAACGGGTCCCAGATATATAATTCCTTATCTTTCATTATCTATGGATTGTGTTCCCTCCTTGCCTCACGGACTTGCCTCACGCTCGACGCAGCTTCACTTCCGCTCGATTCTCTCCGCTCGGGTTGGGAATGGGTTTGCGTTCGATATGAGGATGCCCGAGTGAAGCGGAGTCTGAACAGGAGAGCTAAATTTTAATATTTTAACATTTTCCTCTCATTGTTGTTTCCGTCTTAATTTATATATCAATGTCAGTGACTCTGCTTATCCATTTCAGAAATGACAAAGCTTTTCTAACAGTAATGACTCTCTTTCCAAGGCTCCTCTCGCGAAGTTCCTTGGCTGAAAATTCGCGCTTCTTGTGTGAACTTGTGTATGTGTGCATGTCTGTGTGCACTTTTGAGAATGTGAGTGTACTTGTATGACGTGAAATATTCATTTAAAATGTATGCTTTAGTATTTGACATTATTTGTACGCTCGGTCTTGTCACCGAAGGAAACGACAAGTCATTGATATTATGGATTTAGTTTCTATAAATATACCTTAGTTAAGAAATCCGAGTTTGATATTTATCTCCCAAGTCCATTCACTGATAACCGCTACTCTAGAATGTGTTCATGAATGTACGTATGATATGCATGTGCCCGTTCATGTATTGGTTCGAGAGAATTCGAGCCAAAACGTAACGTTATAACACCTGAATAACAATATTATGCACCTCCTTGAAGCACGCCTTACCATGTTTGAAACGTGGTGCTGCAATGCGCTTCCCATAACAGGGACTAACGAGTGACGTGTTACTGTTCTTATCCTCATCATCATAATTGTTACCACGTTATTTGCAAGAATATAAAACGTCATGTCACATTTCGGAATACAAAAGCTTGTTCTAGTTCACATGAGATTTGAAAAGTGCGCGAAGGTATCTGAGGACGACAGAGCCACTGGTCTACGTTCATTTTCGGAAAGGAGCTTCGCAAGACTAAGGGATTAATAAGATGAAGTGAGTCGCAGATGAGGCAGGGATGCGCCAACGGCAGAGCAAGAGTGAAAACATTTCTCTAAAACACTGATATCCATAGACTTTCACATAATTTATGGGCGTATTATTTCGAGTACGGTTGAGGAAGAGACGGAATAGAGGCACATTATATGATTAAGCCATATAAATCACCGGTCTGATTCTCTTGTTATCTGATGTCGCACACATCTCCGGGATACGTGACTTGTGGCGTTCAAAAGATAGGGTCAAATAGCTTATCTTCGCCCTCCTTGTGTTGAACGATAATTAACGCGTTAACGGAAAAGGCCTTGTGATAGGTGGGTGCGCGCCATTCTCTGTTTATTTCATATCCATTGTATCTTATGATTCGTTCATAAGTTGGTCGAGTTTGTTTAAAAGTCTGATGGTAAAGTAAACCTTCCTATTTCTGTATTGTATGAATTCATTTGTTAGCTAAGCAGTTACAAGGTGTGATGCATTTTCTACCTGAAATGTCTGCATGAAATGATTTTACAATTAATCCTGGTTTGTCTCTTCCTTTTATGTCTGTGTTTTTGATGTGTCTATATACAGAAATTAGAGGTTGGGAAGGAAAGTTATAGGCTCACTAAATGATTACATTTAATGGTTTGTTTGACGCATAGACTACTTAATAAATAAATAAATAAAAGATAAGTTGTAAAGGAAGATAAATATTATATAAATAGCTGCTAATAAATATGCTCTTGAGATTCAGTAAAGCGATGTGTTCTGACTATCGGGCCGAGGACTGCGAGACGGTGACGGCGGATGAGCCGACGAGGTGGTTTCCCTTGAACAGTTTGCAGGTGTAAGTCCCAGCGTTGTTGGCGCCGTTGAAGTTGTGGAAGACGAGGTAGGCGTGAGGCACGTGGGTGCCGCTGCCCAGAGAAAAAACGCCCACATTGCTATTCCACGAGGGAATTGGTGCTTGGGAGTCGTGCCACTCCAGCCTGTAGTGGTGCAGGTCGTCCGTGGTGGACACGTGTGCCCTGCAGTACACGAACACGTCGGCCATGGGTGCAATGGCCACTTGTGTGCCGTTGACGATGACTGCTTGATCCGAGGACGTGGAGTCCACAGGCAGCGAACAAGACAGCGAGGCCAGGAACAGCAGGACTGCGCCACTCAGGAACATGGCATTCGTCTTCAGTTGGTTGTGGCTCGCCATAGTTGCTGAGTGTTTGCTAGGAATCAGGAGCAAGTGTTGTGTGGAGCTTGTGGTGCGCACACCAGTGGACTTATGAGCAGAAGCGTCAGCGCCGACCTTATATATCATTCATGTCGATTTCATATGACGTGTGGCTATGGACATCTACGTCACGGGTATCCTGTAAACGTTCTGAGAAAATAATAATAGTGTTATCAGTCGGGGGCGTGCCCCGTGTTCCGTCTCTCCATCTGGCGGGATTATTATCACCTCCGATCGTTTGCTCCCAACATGCTTGCAACTGTACTTAATCCAGTGAAAAGTTTCGGAAATGGAGGCATGTTATGGCAAGGAAGCACTACACACATAGTTTTTATCTGTCACCTGGTATGTTACTGCCATTCGTTACATTAATCCCAATATCCTAACATCACACTTGGTACAGAGAGCGTTGTAATGCATTTACAAGTATAAGGGTTTATTAATGTAGATGACGGCAAAAGGAATATACAATTTGAATAATTTTAGAGCTTACGCCAAATGTATAGAAAATTCCTTTCTTAAAACGCTTATAGTTATATCTGAACTAAATACAAATCCCTGTTCACAAATAGTACCAGTCTTGGTAAAGAAATGGACAAAGTTATCAAACTGAAGAATTCTTTAGATGTAAATGATCTTATGCCTTAGAACAAATCAGAATGAAATCAAATGCATGGACGTTAAACACCGATGATCATAATGATGAATTTCATATATATATATATATATATATATATATATATATATATATATATATATATATAATATATATATATATAATATATATATATATATATATATATATATATATATATATATATATATATATATATATATATTTGTATACAAATGTTTATGCAAACACATAAAGACACACCCACAGACATCCCCCATATATATATATGTATATATATATATATATATATATATATATATATATATATATATATATATATATATATATATATATATACACCATTATATCAAATACAATATATGTATAATGTCTGTATATATATGTATACCTATATATGTCAATACTGTATATATATATAAATGTACATAGATGTGTACATATGTATGACACAGTACTGATACACACACACATACCCCCCCCCCAGATATATATACATATGCATACATATATACACACACACATCCATATATTGTATTTAGTATAATTATGTGTGTGTGTATATATATATATATATATATATATATATATATATATATATATGTATGTATTTATGTATATATATATATATATATATATATATATATATATATATATTATATGGTAGAAAAACCCACAATGCACAAACTAGATTTATTGAAGAAATTGAGATAACAGTTTCGGAATCGTCCTCGATTCCATCTTCGGGTCTTCGATTCGAAGATGGAATCGAAGACGATTCCGAAACTGTTGTCTCACTTTCTTCAATAAATCTACTTTGTGCATTGTGTTTTTTTCTGCCATAGTATCAACACGGTAGAGTGTTTTTCCATTCATATATATATATATATATATATATATATATATATATATATATATATATATATATATTTATATATATATATATATGTGTGTGTGTGTGTGTGTGTGTGTGTGTGTGTTTGTCGATCTGCCCAAGCTACGACTTCCTAGGTCGTCCCACAGGCCTCCTCCACCTAGGGTTGTCTCGAACAGAGACAACCTGGTAGGCAGGATCATCCTGAGGGAAGCGAGCCAGGTGGCCGTAAAGCCTGAGTTGGCGATCACGGATTGTGCGGGTAAATAGGACCTGTGCCAGTCTCACTGTGCAACTGCTGGTTTGACATATAGTCCCGCCAACATTACCCCATGATCCGGCACAAGGACCTATTACAAAAGGTTCAAGGCGAGTCTCCAAGGCACAAGATAATGTCCAGGTTTCATTACCGTATAGCAAAATTGGCATTATCAGGGCCTTGAAAACTCTTAGCTTGGTCCTTCTGCACAGGTACCGACATCTCCAAATACTTCTTGTCGAGAGAGTTCATGACCCCTGCTGCCAGGTCAATCCGTCTGCTGACTTCCTGGTCTGACAGCCCAGAGTTATGAACTACACTACCAAGGTATGTAAAACTCTCTGTGACCAGTGTCCTCGCCGCAAGCAAGCACCGACTAAATAGGTTCTCCTAGCAAGTCCCCAAAGTCCTGGATCTTTGTCTTGGTCCAGGAGACCACTAGACCCAAGGGCTTCGCTTCATTATAAAATGCATTGAGACCCACCACTAAGGATTCCAAAGACTCAGAATAGCAACATCAGCAAAGTCAAGGTCGGTAACCTTGATATTGACCAGAGTTGCTCCACAATGACTTTGAACAGTAGCTCTGCCCAGTATCCAGTCCATGCAAGTATTGAAGAGTGTTGGTGCAAGGACACAGTCTTGCCTCACTCCTGAACTGACAGGAAAGAAGCTCGACAGGCCCCTACCACACTTTACAGCACTTTCAGTACCGTATCAAACGCCTTCCTGAGGTTGATATAGGCTGCAAGAAGCGTACGCCCGAACTCACGACGGCGCTCTATAATGACTCGAAGCACTAGGATACGGTCTATTGTGGACTTACCAGGAGTGAATCCAGATTGTTTCGGCCTCTGATGCCTCAGTAGGTGGTCTCTGATATGCCTCAGAAGG
This sequence comes from Penaeus vannamei, assembly GCF_042767895.1. NCBI lineage: Eukaryota > Metazoa > Arthropoda > Malacostraca > Decapoda > Penaeidae > Penaeus > Penaeus vannamei. The sequence goes on along the minus strand of NC_091582.1, from coordinate 14,251,531 downwards.
ATGTGGGCAAGAACCTTCCCTGGTTTACTGAGCAGTGTGATGCCTCGGTGATTGCTGCAGTCCCATCGGTCCCCCTTCCCCTTACAGAGAGGGATGATCACACTCCTCAACAGGTCAGGGGGAACGGTACCAGACTGCCATTTGGCAGCCAGGATAATATGCAACCCCTGCGCCATCCAAGTTAACTTTTGGTAGGTCAGTCTGGTACAACTGCTCAAAATACTCAGCCCAACACTCTTGCACTGCAACAGGATCTGATATGATCTGGCCACCTACTGAGCGAACTGCTGTCACCTGTGAAAAGGGCTTGGAGTTCAGTTTCTCAGGGCTTGGTATGTAGGACGAAGGTCATTTACTAATAAATGACCTACCTCCTCTGCAAAGCTCCTAATAAACTGTTCCTGCACACTTGGGAAGAGTACAAATCCCGATCCCCCGTCAGACGAGCCGCATTACCCATAGCACTGTACCATGTCTAGTATTGTGGGTCTGGGCACTGGCACCAGGAGCCAGAAATTCTCAATTTCTGGGACCTAGGAAAGTCCCGAAAAAGGAGGCTATTCTCGCTGCTGGTACCAGCTCCCGAACCATGGGGACTGACAGACATCTCATAGCCAGCTCAGTCACTGCCAGATACCGCATTGGTCACCCAGGACAACCCAAATATCTCGCTGGGGACACCTGTCTGGCACAGACACTAGCTGGGCGTAGAACATCTCTTTCACGTCGTCTACAAACATCGGTAGGAGTGTACACAGCAATAAGAGACATGAAGCCAAATGCTAGCTTCAGTCTCATTACCATTGGACACTCATTGACTGGAGTAACCTCTACCACTGAGGGCTGGAGTCTGCTGGAGATGGCCATGGTTACTCCCTGATGGTGACCGTCGCTGCGGCCTGACCAGTAGTAGGTGTAGCCACCTACACTGATCGGGCCGCTGCCAGGTCTTTTCACCTCTGAAAGAGCAGCCACCTCCACTCTCAGCCTCCCCAGTTCCCTCGACAGCAGAGGCAACCGATCATCCTGACGCAAAGAACGGATGTTCCAAGCCTCCCAACGGGATCCACAGCCCGCCTCTCTTGCTGGGTGGGAGGAGCAGTTCCCCTCCTCCCAGCATTTCCAGATATACTAAACACTGCCGATGGTTTTTATCTGGGGGATGGAGGACTGGCAAGGCCCACCTCCCCCGAGCCTCCCATTAACCCCAGAGGGCAGGAGTTGGTACAGGGCCAGGGCGTGTCCACACGCTGGTGGGCCATGATCCTGTACCTCTAAGGCCTCTTGCTGCTCCGAGATCCCCCACATTTTAGCCTGGAACCGCAAGGTACCCAGTTTGCATGGAAGGCCACGAGGAGGCACAGCAGGAGTCTCGATGATGGAGAGGCTATGCACTGGCAGGGGAGGCTTATGCAGTGCTACTCCCTTTTTTGCACTAGGCTAGCCAGCAGTGGCAGCTGCAAGCGAGAAGGCATGCAAAGCTCTTAACACTAACTAGACTACCATGCCATCGCTTCAGACCACCCTGCACATGACTCGCTATGGGACTTCATGAGACCCTGCGCCTCTTGTTGAGGTGTGATTTGCATCCAAGGGAGGAAAAGGTCCTTTTCCTCCCTTGGATGCAAACCATATGCCACCATGCTGGCCCAGTGCGGGCTAGGGGTCCTCATAGTCGCCCTTTACAACAGTGACATACGTTGTAAGTATTTTCTTATTGGTTTAGGTAGCCTGCAATCCAACAGTTCACTACTTTCTTTTCAGATCAGCACAGGAAGTACACATATCAATGCATTCTAACACTATGAAAAATCTGCGTTAAGTGCTGGACTGACACAAGGTAAGTGTGTCAAGAGTGTGTGACATTTATGATTCAGTGGTCTCAGCTTATCCTGGAAGCTGTCCACATACAAAGAGGGCGAAACGGCCTACAAGCCGAGAAACACACAAGCAACTTGTCCAAAACTGGCCAACTGATTGAACAGCGTCTGGCGAGCGGTTCGACGCAAAAAAAGCAGAAGGGGTACGAGGCAGAATCCCAGAGTGTGGATGGAAATGTTGAATAAATGAGGTAATTCATCATGAGAGTTCTTTTCAGTCCCATGGAAACGTTGGGAAGAATTATATGAATAGATTTTCTAATAATAGATTGTAACTCAAGCTGATAATCAGAGGCCCAGACGTCCTAATATGAATGTGCGCCCTTAATAGATTGTCCATTGAGACATCGTGCGTTATACCTAGAATGGAAATGCAATTCTAATGGGACCATTCAGCCGCGTCTAACGTTTCCTTTTGCATAATCTTGATGCCAACGGGGAATGTCGAATTCATTTCCTTTACGTAAATAGACGTGGACATGTACAATACATTCAAACACAAAGTATAAAGCAGCTTAATTCCTTTGAGGAATTAAAACATCAATTTATCAGTGAGTGAGATAAGAACCGCTGCGATCTGATTCCTTAGCAATAGAGAATTATGGAATGTTCATTATTTTACACGTATGTATGCATATTTGTATGTTTGTGCTCGTGTGTGTTTGTGTGTGTGTGTGTGAGAGAGAGAGAGAGAGAGAGAGAGAGAGAGAGAGAGAGAAAAGGAGAACATCTGTGGTTACCGATATTTATTTATCACAGATCAATTCTTGGTTTTCGATTTTTTCTATAGATAAAGGTACGGAGAAATAATTCATTAGCTCATGTAGCGAACTCGTTCCTGCAGGAGCGGTGGGGCGGCCTCTTCCGGCCGTGAGGCGAGCACATGCAAGGATGTCTCAGGCGCTCTTGATCGAAGTTTGTGATTCTCAGAAGATGCTCAGATAAGAGGTGATAAGAGCGGGGTGGCTACCTCGTGAACTAACCTCGCTTGACTTACGCTGTCCATTCATGCCCAGCAGCAAGACAATGCTGCAGTGAGGTTCCCGCCCGAGACCCGCTTTCTGTCCGACCATTCCGGAAGGAGCCGCTGACGTCACTGGCATCGGCCCGGACTCGCCCCCGAGCCGTTCAGCGAAGCGCTGTGACGCCACGCGCCCTGGCGGTTGAAGGCGCGCGAAGCGAGTTGAAGACATGAGTCGGGGATGTTTTCGGTGACGTCAGACTGAAGAACGCGAGCTCAAATCAGTAATATTGTTGTGCATTTAGATATATAGATATGTAGAGAAATATAGAACGATTATCAATTAACTGTTATCTCTACATTCATAATACTCTAATGCATTTAGATATACTGAGTATAGAAAGATTAATCAATTTACAGTTATCTCTACAGATAAGCCTTCAAGAGCTGCAGGAACAATACATTAATTCATCACCCACGTCGCAAACGCTGACAGTGTCTTCAGCGAAGACTGTTTTAGTTCCGATCCGCATCCGGATCCGGATCCAAGGACTTTTAAAGGATTCCAACCGCGAGCCTATTTCCTTGGCGGAGGTATGCGTTCTCTGACTGCTTCGAATTAGTATTATTTCTATCATTGTTTCTATTATCATCACTAACATTATTGTTATTATTACCATTATCATTATCACCATCATCATCATTACCTATATCGTTATCAGTATCATTAACAGTAGTAGTAGTATCATTCTTATTGTATTATCATTATTGATGTTATTGCTATTCTAATCATTATCATTGCTATCATTAGTACTATAATGATCATTACAACTATTAATATCATCTATTATCATCATACCATTAGTATCATTATCATTATCATTATTATCATTATCATAATTGTTATCATTCTCATTATTTTCATATTATCATTGTTATCATTACCATTACTTGTACAAAGCGTATTACTAATTCTTCCCGTGTTATTTAATAGTTTATCATACTGTAAATCGAATAAAACCGTCAAGCCTCATACAAAGCATGGGTAGTAAAAGTAATATTCTCTTTCTTAAACGTCTCTGACGACTGAAGGCAAAGTGCCAGTCATCGGGGGAAGAAAAGATAAAAAGTCTAGTGGTTTTAATTTTTATTCCCAATTCTGGCTTCCTCATTCTTCCCACAACTGTCTATCTTCATAATTACCATTGATGCTATTTATAATCATTGTTATTATTAGCAGTATCATTACCACCATCGTTATTGATACTATCTTAGACATCTTTCGTCTAAACGAAATGTATTAATCAGACAATTATTTCCTTTCCATCGCCCTTAGATTGCTCAGTTCTCTCTCCCTCTTGCACGCCCGCCTTTCCCTGCCGCCTCTCCGCTCCTCTCCTGCGGGCCAAGGCAGCCCTACGAGGAGCAGCACTGGAATTGGCCCGACGCATCCCTGCAGAAGAACCGGCACACGCCCCCGCTCCCGGGCCGAGTTCCTGACGCTGAGCCGGTGCCCAGGGGGAAGCGGCCGCCTGAACCATTCGGGATTTGGCCCCCGGGGCCCGGGTTCGCGGGAAACTGGCTGCTAGGGAATTGGTTGTTGGGAATCTGGTTTGTGGGAAACTGGTTGTTAGGGATCTGGTCTGTGGGGAATTGATTGTTAGGGATCTGGTTTATGGGAAACTGGTTGTTGGGGAATTGGTTGGGGAATTGATTGCCAGGAAATTTATTGTTGGGGAATTGGTTGCCAGGAAATTTATTGTTGGGGAATTGGTTGCCAGGAAATTGGTTGTTGGGGAATTGGTTGTTGGGGAATTGGTTGCCAGGAAATTGGTTGTTGGGGAATTGGTTGCCAGGAAATTGGTTGTTGGGGAATTGGTTGCCAGGAAATTGGTTGTTGGGGAATTGGTTGCCAGGAAATTGGTTGTTGGGGAATTGGTTGCCAGGAAATTGGTTGTTGGGGAATTGGTTGCCAGGAAATTGGTTGTTGGGGAATTGGTTGCCAGGAAATTGGTTGTTGGGGAATTGGTTGCCAGGAAATTGGTTGTTGGGGAACTGGCTATTAGGAAATTCTCCAGCAGGGAACTGATTTGACGGAAATTGGCCGTTGGGGGTCAGACCAAGGGGGAGCTGACTCGGGGGAAAGGCGCTGCCTGGAAGCCCGTTGGGGAAGGAGCCGACGGGCGGCCGAAGGGGACGGAATTGTCCCGCCGGAATCTGGTTGCCTGGGAAGAGCGCGCCCTGGAATGGGCCGGGAGGGAACTGGCTGGCCGGAAAGGGTTCACCTGGGAAGAAATTGGGCGCCGGCTGGCCGCCAGCCGGGAATTGCCCGCCCAGGAAGGGGCTGACTGGACGAGCTGGGAATCCATCGCCCTGGAACTGGTTGGCTGGAACAGGCGGGAATACATCAGCTGGAACTGAGCTGTCGGGAATTCCATCGGAGGGGAACTGGCCAGCGAACGCCGCCTGCCCATTGCCTTGGGCGTCGCCCTCGGCTGGCCGGAGGCCGGGGTCAATCAGTTCATCCTTGGATCCTTCGGTCGAAGCTCCTTCACCGAGCGCCTCGGCCAGCTGCTCGTCCTCCTCGCCTCCGGGGAGCTGCTCTGTGCCCTGTAGATCCACTCCGGGAGACGAAGCTTCCGCCAGCGCGGCGCTCTCTCCCTGCTGTTCAGCTGCCTGGGCGTCGTCGGCAGCTGGCTCTTGCCCCGGGGCGTCTCCATCGGTAATTGGCGAAGGCGAGGCAGCATTCGCTCCTTGAGGCATTGGCGTGGTCGCCGGCGCCTGCGGTGTGGTCGACAGGCCAGCACTCGGCGCTGGAGGGACAACAGGGCCCTCGGCATCGTCCAGAGGCGAGGTCGTGGCGGTGGCGTTGACCAGAAGGAACGAGCCGTCGGGCGCGGCCGTCACGAGCAGGCCCCCGACGGACGTGACCGAAGGAGGGCCGTTCGG
>NC_091582.1:14213987-14231487 GCF_042767895.1 Penaeus vannamei | reverse complement strand
AATAGTATATTTTTAATCTTATATTTATTTATACATAAAAAAAAAAAGTGTCAAACATTATCAATAATAAAGGGGTCATATAAGCCAACCCTTTGACTGCAGGATTGTTTAAGCCCAGGATCATTGCCATTTTGACCGGGCCCTAAACATACTATTTTTGGTACTTGGTAAAACCAGCCCCAAAGGAGTGTTCTATGCAAGGATCCTCTCATGTTTTCGGGGGCGTGAAGTATAATCATGCCATTCTAACACCCATGACAATGCTTTGAAGCCAACTAAAATGCCAAGTCCAGAGGAGAATCACTATAAAGACCCAAAACAGGAGAAACCAAAAAACTGGGCTATCCTGAGTCACAATGGCAAAGCACACCTCAATAGCATGTTCATTCAACTCCTCTCCACCCAAAGGTGAGTTACACTATTTCATGTCTCAGTGCTTTCCCCAAAAATTGGCTTTTTGAGCCCAAAAAATGAAATTTTATATTCAGATCATTTTTAAGGGGACCATTTATACTTTTTTTTTAAACCCTTCTTTTCCCCCTTACTGGGAATGCCAAAACTTGATTTTTTTTAACAACGGGAGAATATTTAAGTTGTTACTGGGGAGAATTTGGGGGAAAAAGGAGAGGATTTGGCGGGTGAACATGGAAGGCTCACCAAAAAATAACGGTGCAATTCCTGATCTACGGGGCAGAGGAGGGGGGGTTCATGTACAGTGAAAGGACTGTCATTTTTAAATTTCAACTGAGTATTCATACTATAAAAGCTATCTCAAAAACTGTCAAAATAAAAAATTTATTTGGCCAAGAATAAAAGAAAATATAATAATAATAATAATAATAATAATATTATTAATAATAATAATAATAATAATAATAATAATAATAATAATAATAATAAAAAAAAGTTGTGCACTAGCCACAGCATTTTTTAATAAAATTAACTTTTACTTCATCTAAAAACCCCTGTTTTCTTGGGTGAGGGCCAACAAAAAAAATTTAACAAATTGACATTCATCCATTTGAAAGTTTAAAAAATCCAATGTTCACTTATTAAATCAACAACATATAATCTCTTTCTTAAGTTGAAAATATATCACTATGCAAATTGTGGCAATCTAGCTGGGCTCCTGGATTTCCCAACGGCAAACCATCATATAAACGCCTTGTCATTTCCCAATTATTATTTTAATCTTCAATAACCCTTCCCCAAAATTGTAGGAAGCACAGTGATCCTAGAGGAACATCTTAAAGGTCTAATGTTTTAAAAGGGTGGGCCCTTCCAAAAGGGTTTCCATAGGGGGGCGGGGGGGGCAAATTTTGATCTTGGTCCTGATGTATTGTTACATGTTGGGAAAATGCCCCTTGTTTGACTATTTCAAAAAAACCCTGGTGTAACAAAGGGGATAAGCAACATGGGGTGATTCATTTTCGCTTATTTAAGGTAAATAAGCGAAAATAAAACCTTTTCCTTTTTTCCAACCATTCATTCAGCTTATGATAAAGTAATTAATGTTGATATGAGTTCAAATAATGATTTTAACACCATATGTCAATACATGAATGATACATTATTTTTTATGATGAAATAAAAAGAAAATTATTATCATTATTTTTTTGCATTTCGAGTAGGCCTACATGCAAACACTATTGTATTGAGACCAAAGGGGTAGTATATCATTGTTCAGCCTTTGGGTTCCCATGTGTTCTTCATTTTCAAATCTAATTTTAGTGCGGGAAACCCCCCTTTCACCCCCAATGCTGTTTGTAAACCTCAGTTATGTTTAGTTATATGCCACAAAACAGGTGTATCACTTCAATATATTCTCTTGATTTTTCTTGCCAAGTCTGTTTAGAAGGGTGGATGAAATATATATGGCATAAAAATCATATCTCCAAACAACATGGAGTTACATACTTTAACAAAATTGATGGGGGCAACACTGCATCTTCCCTAATGTCTTCTTACCCCCCCCCCCCCCAGGGATAGAATAATTTTTTTAATGACCATATCTACGTATTTCACAAAAATACCAGTGAATAAAAAAATCCCAATGCTGATAGAATTTTGACTTTTTAGGAATAACGTGAATAAAGACTTTTACACAACATTTTACTGGAAAACACACACACATCAAAAATAATAGTGATTGTACATAATATACAACCTAGTATCTGAACCCCCTTCATAATACAGGGTAATTTTTTGATCATTCAAATTTAAACTTTCCTTTCATCATTTTACGGGGAAAAAGAACTGCACCAGTAACATGAACATTTCATTTAACAATCGTCTGACAAACAGACTATAAATATTTATGAAAAAGATCTGGAATATCAAAAGATTTGCACATGTTGAGGGAAAAATTCAACCAATGCAACTATTTTATCCAGGAACTTTACTTATCAACATGGTGTCAATAAAAAAGCAAAATGTGAAAATGACAGAAAACAAAAAATTGTACACAAATATACAAATGGAGAATTTTTTAAAAGACTGGGGGGCCCGAAAATTGCAGTTGCCCCCTACTTCAGCAAATGCTGCATATCACAGTTATCTGGTTAGATTCCCAAAAACCCACATTCATCAAGATAGGAAAAAAAAATTTTTATTCCGGACCAACTGTAAAAACAAATAAAAAATGTTATTGCTGCACATCCACATTTTCCCAAGCTAATTACATATTTTTAATTGTAGCCACACTGATAGAAATATTAATGAAGATTTAAAAATTCAGTCAAAGCTTACATTTTGTTACCTTGTGGCCCTCAAAATAGGCATATCACAGCTAACAAACTTTCAATGGTATTACCCCACACCATTCTGGGGCCAAGCACTGGAATTCAAATATGAATGCTCCAAGTGAAAAATCTGAAGCACAGGAAACATAGCCCCTCTATAGACTATTGGCTGAAGCAGCAACAATTCTTTCAGAAAAGATGTTTGGTTTATTTCCAGTGGGTTGCTTCTCAATGACTTGCAAAAACCCAAAAACCAGCAAACAATTGTTTAGTGCACAAACTTAGTAGGCTAAACCCAAATAACATATTAAAGAACACCGGGAGTAAGTGAAGGTTTAAACCAAACATAATCAGACGTCACCTGGACATGGGTTAAAGGGCCTTGTCATAAAGGCCCCAAATAGGCAAGCCATTTTGATCAAAAGATACTTGAGGTAAAAATACCATTTCCAAAAAAAAACCCGAAAAAAATTAAAATCATTTTTTTCCTGCTCTCAACCTGTCTTTAAAATTTCAATCTGGTTCTTCTACTTTTGCTAAAGTAATTTTTACATTTGCAATATTTCTACGACAAATTTTACCACTAACTTGGATATCCACTTTGGGTAGACAGGATATAATGCGTTTTTTATTAAACCTGTCATAAAAAACAAATACTTTTTTAATACAAGAAAGATTCCCAAACTTTGATTTTACATATAAATTTAAAATTTTCTTGGTGTATCCCGGGGGGGGAAACTATCAAAAAAATTCCTTTTTCTTTTTGGGGTGAAAGATCTAATACCCAAAGGCTATCTAAGATCGATAACCCTTTCCTGGTTTCACTGGATGACATGCTCCAGATACTTTGAAGCCAAACTATCTATCTTTAAAAACAAACACAAAAGAACCATCAATAATAATAGTAAAAAAAAATAGTCTGTTTTTTCAGAGACAATAATTATGATGTATATAAAGCTAAGGTTTTTAAATACAAATAAAAGCTGTATGGCATTCCAATAAAAAACATCACATATTGAATTTAAAAGTTTTTACACCTGATAAGGATCAAACACCCATACTGACTTCCAATGAAAATATAAAAGAACCTACAACCCCCTTTTTTAATTTTTTTCTCCTCACTGATTTTTGAAAAAATTTTTCTTGACCCATATATCTTACACTAGAGAATTACTTTGGGAACACTGCTGCAACTCTAAAAAAATTTTGAGCAAAATTCATATAAACAACTCAAGGCAATTAGCTATTACATCAATCACAGTGTATGTATAAGGATATTTTAAATTATGTTGGGAATATACACAGAGCAAAAGAAATAGAGCAAAAAAATCTTTTTCAAACTATGGAAGTGACACTTAGCAATTCTTTAAACCACAGTGAAGGTGATTCTTATATAAGCTATCAAAAAATTAGTGAGGGCATTATTTTTCATCGAAAAAGGGTTAGCAGCACAAATTAATGAACTCTGTTTTTTTGTGGGCAAGTCTCCCCCAAAACTGCACACACCACCCCATTCTCAAACCTCATTCCTCTTCTAGCTCCTCCCCCGACTATATCACAAGATGTGTTTTTAATTCCTCCCTCTTTCTTCTTGTACTGGAACCCCAATATGAGGGAAACACCAAATCTGGGGCACTGCATGACACAATTTATCCCCCCAGAACCCTATCCATTCCTACATTCTCATCTTCATGAAAATAAATATTTTTTTTTTTTGTCTATTTACATTTTATATTCATATGAAAAATGCTATTTATTTATTTATCTATCTATATTTTTTTTTTTCTTTACACTTTCTTCCATTTTTTTTCATACTGTGGGATGTATCTTCTGGCCCGCTTTGACCCTTGACTGTGCAGTATTTGAGTGAAATATACATTCTTTCCCTCCCAGGGGGGAGGGGTGAAGCTCTTTAAATATTAAAGACCAAGGTCTTTGAAGTCTTTCCAGCAGGGTATTTGCTGTGTACAACCCTCATGATACATTTCTTATCATGAATGGTAGAATTTCCATGTCTACAGCCATTCCTGTCAGTAAGAGGATAGATATATATCTTAATACTATATATCGAATATTTTTTTTGTTAAAAATACGCTATAGCCCGAAGAACAGTTGGCATCATATCATGACCACCCCCGTGCCATTGGCTTGTCAGACAGAGTTTGTTCTTCTCCGATAGTAGTGGTTTCATTTATATGGTAAACATTTTGGGGGCAATATCACCTATAATAAATGTATGCCTTATTTTTTAATATTCTTATAAATTATAGTAAAGCTTTTAGGTGCCCAATGTTGTTTGGCAAACAACTGAACAAACTGGGGCAACAACCCCTTGTCACGTCCACATGAAATTTTTAACCCGGGGGCATTTGGTTAATAGATATATTGCAGATACGCATGTCTGTCTACTCTGCAACTTTGCCCTTGGAAAATCAAAATAAAAACATTTAATGTTGGTAAACTATATTTCTTATGTTTGGATCTGCTGTGGAAAAGCGACAAAAAAATAGTATTCTCCCCCTTTTTTATTGAAAAAATTGCATTCATGTAATTGTGACTTAGCTGTAGTTTCAAATCTGTCAAAGCCATGGTATCCAGCACCAACACTGGTATTCTTTCTTGAAACTGTACCTGCCAATAACTTTGGGGGAAATTTCCAACTTTCACAAGTACCTCCCTTTTTTAAATTTCCAATAGCCATTTACTTCAATATTCCACTTGGAGCAAATGTATATCCTTTCGAAAATTCATAGCTTTTTTAAATTTTCACCCTGCAGCTGATTTACACATGTGAATACATATAAGCAACTTTGGGAACTGTGCTGGGTATGTTCCTAAACCTGTCTCCAATGTAAAAAAATATGAATGGGGTTTCTGTGCACAGAAACACTTTTGCGCATAACAACTGCATTATTCAAAAACAATATGAAGTTATTATACCATCTTAAAATAATAAACATTTTAAAAAAAAGGTGCGATGGCCCCCCAAAAAGGTTTTTGAGTACAAATAAGCCTCCCAATATTTCACAGAGTAAGCCTTCTACCCAAAAACTAAATTATAAACTGAATAAAGTAAAATGTGCATAGAGACAATAATGATATTGACAATAACACAGCTGCACTGTTTATGCCTATGAATGGGTATGAGGAGGAGGGCCCATATTTTGTTACACAAAAAAGAGTATTCAAGTATGATATGCTTTTAACATTTGCACAAACTTCTTAAACTATTTTGAGTTTTTTTTTTCTAATTGATAATTTTGAAATTTAAAATCCTTTTTCCTTTTTTTGCATTTTTTTTTTCCCCCCCCCCAAAAATACTATCTTTGATTTTTATATCTTTTTATCCCTATTATCATAATCAGCACACAATTATGATTTCTAAACATCAAACTGTAGCTTTATATTGGTATACATATGCCAATATAATAATAATAATAAAAAAAAAACAAAAAAAAACAAGTTTGTAAAAAGAAATGAGACTGCCAGAACAACAGAGAAACTCAGATTTTCACATTTCAAATCAAACTAGGCTTTATTGAGGTGGTCAAAAAAATTTTTCCCCCCTAACAAATCCCTAAAAATATGTGCACTCTCAGACACACATCCTAACTTTTCAGATTTGGATAAACTACAACTAGTTTTAAGTGCATTTTCCAACTGAAAATATTTAAAAAAGGCACCCCTACTATCCATAATTCACTATAGCAGCGTTTAAACACAAGCTTTTTAAAAATTTCAGTGACTACCAAGTGCATACAAACAGTGGTTTTGTGCCCTGTAACTCAATGAAATTTTACTGGTGGAATTTTCCCCAAAAGAAAAGTCTTTTGACATACACATGACTGCACATGACATCAAGAGGAAAAAAAATAAGTGTCACAATAGAAAAAGATCTCAACACCACCCATCTAACTAGCAAAAAAGTACAGTTTGTAATGCCATAACATTATGGGGATGCCTAAAATGAAAGGGATAAATAATCCCAAAAAACTTTAACCCGCAACAGGTAAAGCCATCACATTCTACAGGATGGTAGTCAGGTTCCCTTTTGTTTTGTCCAATAAAAAAATTTATGAAATGACCAGTTGTTTTCTTGCTTAACTGATGTTCTTATTCTATATGAAGGGAACAAACTTTTTTAAAATTCAGCTTATATTTTATATAGTTTTACTGTACAGGCCAAATCTTTATAAAAAAAAAATTTATGCAGAATTTAGGTCATGGGCTACAAACCCCATTTCCCGATAGGAGGGTTTTAAAAGATATAAAATCTTCAAAATAACATTTGCACTGTCATTTGTAAACAACTTTTCTCCCACTCCCTCACCCAGAAAATGCAATCACACTCACAAACAAACACGTGATATTCCATAAAAATTTCAATAGTCAAGAAACACAAACAACTGGAAGTTAGTTTTTAAGGATGAAATACTAGTTGTATACATGTATATTTTAACTTTCTTTCTTCCCCTTCCCTTCCCCTTTTTTTTGTACCATTTGAAACTCATCATATTGGCCCCTTTTCCCGGGGCTCATATTCCCTATTCCCAAAAAGATAGTATCAGTCAAGTGCTCATTCCGGGAAACCCTTTAACCATGTTCATAGCCTGTTTAGATCTTTCAGGTGTCACTTTCGTGGATCTAGAAGCTGTATTTACTTTTCTAGAATTGTAAAAACCCATAGGAAAAATGTCAAGTTCAATACCCAAATTTTTCCCAAATTTCAGCAGAATTTTTTACATGAACAAGCCAACTTGTCAATACCATTAAAAAAACCCCGTTTAAAATAAATTTTTTTAAATAACTGGTTCAATGTACTTGCACAACCAGTAATATTACCTTAGATCACCACAAGGGCTGTATACATAAAAAGGGTCCTACAGGTCAGATTGCACACACATATAGTGAATAGTCTGTAAAAGGTATAGCAAGATAGACTGTTCTATCAATTGGGCTCTCCCAGCCAAGGTAACACATCCCTTTTCCCCCAGCTTTTTCCCCATTCTCCCTCCCACATACCCTTTTTCTTTCAATGTATTGTTCAAAGCCAAAATACATCTCCCCAATGAGAGGAGCATCAACTCAATCCCAATAAATGGGGGTCATTCTTGTGTAAAATCTTTATGACAAAAAACATCAGTACTAAGAAGCTATCTTGCAGCACTCCCCCTTCTTGAATAATGTCACTGGTTTCTTGCATTGCTCCATAGAATATAGTAGTTAAAGAGCTGTATAAACCATTTAAATTAAAACTGCATTAAAAGGCTATCAACTTTTAATTTTTTAGTACTTTCCTCCTGATGACTTTAGTCAATTTTACACAAATAATTAAAAAATAATTTTTCCCCTCTTATGCGACATTACTTCAGTTGTCATGAATCTAGAAAAAATTTTTTTAAAATCAATGGCTTTCAAAAATAGCGGGACCATAAAAAAAAAAGGCATTGATATGGTTTGCTTTTTTTTAAAGAGAGAAGGACCCCTCGATAAATACTGATTCACAGAATATAAAAAAAGTATGAATAATTTTGGCATACTCACCCAAGTTCGAAGATGATGTGTTGTGTTGAAAAACAGATGGAAAGGGATTTTGCCCTCTTGTTCTTGAGCGCAACACAATGCACTGATATTTCACCATTTCATTTTTTACTTCACTTCTCACTTTCACTTATCATTTCTCACTCCCAAAACCCCCCCACTATTTCACTAGCCAGGCAAATACTCTCTCATTGATCAATGACTTGCTCAGGGCTTCAGTCCCCTTTTCTCTGGTGTGAACTTATGATCTCCAACACACTTTTTGGGCCTGAATGCGAGCGAGTCCATGCAAGACACTACCTTTCAAAAAAATTTATGACCAATACCTTACAGCTAAGCCAGTCCACTGGTGGGGCCTGGCTCTGTGCCAAACCCGCTAGTGAGTGTCACCTACTGCTGGTATATGGACTTGACCCAACCACTCACTCTTTCCCGAAAGCCCCTTATACTACTATTTGGATAATGGTCTCTTAAGAAAACTGACGGACAAGTCCACTGGGTAGAACTTATTTACCAGCATATATTTACTCTTCTTTCTATCTGGTTCTAATTATCAAAAAGGGAAACACCTAGTCTATGCCTGCTCTTGATGATGGTAGTTGGGATTAACTGATGTGGAGGAAGCACTGCACTGGTTATGTTTGTGGTGGGTGTGTCACTCACTAGCCAGGTTGGGGAGAGAGAAAGGGACAGAGTCCTGTGAGAGGATAGGGGTCCTCAGCACTGGGGTGAGAGACAGGGGCAAAAAAAAGACCCCGGGGGAGTGAGTGGGGCTGCCCCAAATTGGGGGCCATGCCAGTCTCACGTGTTTACCCTGATACTAGCAGAATCCGTGACACGTTGCCACGCACTTACTGACTGTCAGTCCATTTACTGTTTGGATACTGGAGAGTCTTATCTGCTAGTTGCCACGGGCCACCATAGAGAATGCACCATACATCTCCTTCCAAAACACAACTTAAACCCCGAGACCAGCACTGACTGTTGTTTGTGATGAATACTGAAAAAATGGTCTTGAATTTTCTAAATACTGTTTTTCCCCCTTATTTAAAACTGGGTCATGTTGTTTGCATAATAGAAAAGGGTTTCATTACTAAATCAGTTTCAAACTGAAACATGTGTGGTGTTATGTAATGTGATGGGCCCCAGTACTAGTTGTGCACTGGTGAGAGATGAAGCTATCATTCCCCGAGAGCCATCACTGGCAACATCAATATGATATGTAACCTCCGCCGTGACTGAACCTTGGTGGTAGTGGGCACCTGAAGCTTACTCCCCCGGCCCCGGAAATTTCCACGTTCTCTGGGGCGCCCCGGCGGTCTCCCCGCTGGTTTAAGTGGCCCGGGGGGAGGCCCCCCGGCCCGAGCAACCCCCTGCTGCTCGCTTGCTTTTGGCCCAAAACTGGTGTGGGGATTAACCCCGTCATCTTTGGGAAAGAGTCGACAAAACCCTCTGCTACTCTTTTTGGGTTTAATCTCCTATAAACAGAGATAAAAATTCTTTTTTCTTTCTCCTTGAATCTTACGCATTAACAATAAGTGAAAAAGGACACCTGAAATAAAGTAGTAAAATGAAACAAATATCTTTTAACAGATTGCACTGACAACTTTTAAAATCTTGCTTTACATATTCAAGTTTTTAATTACTCATTTTTTTACCTTTTTTTACAGCTTTAACTTATTGATTACAAATCATATTTCCAAACAAGTTCATTGAATGATTAAACACTAAATTTACTTTGAAACTTTTCGTACTGATGTTACTTTCTGCATCTTCACCTTTTCCACATCTTAAAACAGATAAAAATAATCCATCTTCACTGCAGTGTAACACAAGTTTGTTCATTACTAATAAATCAAAACATTAGCAGATTAAGTGTTAATGAAAAGTAAGTTTTTTAAAATCAATACTCTTACCTTATTTGAGCAAATTTTAATCTTTGGTCTTTACTGAGATCACATCCAAATCCCCACAATTTTACACTGTGCAGTCACAACCCCCAGTCTATCTGTCTGTCCCTTTCATCACAAAAAGTGGCAAAGAGCGAAACATCAAAAAAGTGGCAAAGAGCGAAACCTAGATCTACATTACAGGATCATATGGGGTGACACCTTTTGAAATGAGACACCAACGAAGATGAAAAAAAGATTTAAGGGGGAAAAAGAAAGAATTAACTTTCATTTCCTCACATACCAAAGACATACCAAACCTGACTGCTTAATCTAGGAGTAAGATTAAGTTGGGGGATAAAATATTCCATGGCAAAGAAATCCAAAGAACAATAATGATATTAAATAATCATTAATGACCTAATACTTCCCCCCAACATTATATGATGGTCTAAGATGCATGCTAAGTGTTAGGCAATTCAATAAGAGAGATGAATTAAAAGATAAAATGAAAAACCATGGATAATAGAATCTTACAAAATTCATGAGACTTTTATCATATGGATTTGTCATAATACAAGCTTAATTATATTATCTATAAAATTCTTATAAACCCCCTACAATCCGAATGACATTACGGTCCCGTAAAGGAAATATCTGGGTTGAGGGCGGGGTGACGTGAACATGCCATCATCGGGCAAAATGGCAGGGCTGGGTGCCCAACTTGCTGTCATGACAAAAGGCGAGGGTGATGGAAAAGACTGCTAAGGATGCATAAACCTCTTGGAGTGTGATTTGACTCATTTGGCGTTTGGGGAAGGGGGCTTTGCATTATTCCCATCAATAAACAAATGTGGGATATAGCATAACCCAAGTTTGGGAGCGCTGGCTAAAAAGGAGGACGCCATTTCCATGCTGTAAACCATACCGGCTACTGTGACCAGCAGTGCAAGGTATATTATGGAAAATTGAAAATTAAAAAAAATAAGATATATGATACAAATAAACAAATGTTCCATTTTCTTTTTTTTCTTTTATTGCACTGAGTTATTTACAACATGGAGAGATGATATGGAGTCTGTGCAAGGAAAATAAGTAATCCTCATCTGCATAAGGCAAATCAAAAGACTTTGGGAAAAAATAGAAAAAGGCTACAAAAATTCACTCAAAATAACTTTGAAAAGGGGAGGCACTGAGTCTTGTCACCATTCATGGGTTTTCAAACGCTCTAAACGGATCCAATGGGTTAATAATCATAAAAAGGGAAACCCCCACCGAAGGCATAAAGATCAATTTGAATAGAAAAGAAAAGAAAAAAACTGTTTGCACTCTTACCTGACCATCTCTTCCAATCTTTACTGGTTTGCCTTCATTCCCGGGATTATAAAGGTGTTTAGTTTTGGGGGAAGGGAAGATCCTTTCTGCAAATAAAAATATATAACCATTAATACCAGTACCCCCTATCATACCTTTACATACGGAAACTGTGCAATGTGATAAACATGTAACTAATGTATAAAACAGAATAAAAGGAAAAGTCTTGTTTAATCTTATGAGTGGGGAATAAATGATAAGCATTTGTTTTCCCCCTCATAAAGGAGGGGTGCAAATGATAACCCCTTTTTGAACCTGGGTTCCATGGGCCCCAAAAAAAACCCCTTCTAGAGTAATCCCTACAAATACATATACAAGGCTTATTTTTTAATCTTAACTCAAAACTCAAAACACCCTTTTTGTAAAATTACCTAGATATCCAATCCATCTCAAATATTCCCCCTAAAGCACGAGCTGACAATCCTGGAGGAAAAACCCAGGACACTGGGGAAGGTCTGCCTTGACTCCCCTGACAGGCGTGGGAATCCGAAAGCCCGAAAAATGAGAAAACCAAAGAAAAATTATGTAGGATGGCAACCAAAAGATGCCTCAGCTATTCAAATCCAGTATTTAAAAGAGAGCACAAAAAACAAGCAAAAAAGTAATCCTACCACAGAAACGTCCACTTTCTTTAACTGAGAAGATAAGGAAACTTTCCCCTGGCTTCCCTGTAAGCCTGATTGAGCTTTGCTTCTTCTGGGGGGGTGTAGACCCACCCTTTGGGACTTTGATAAAACAATGTTCTCCCGTTGTTGGACTTCATCAGGAAAAACCCGGGTCACGGAACATGTAATTTATTTTGGTTATGTACTTACTTTTGTATTCCCCTTTTACCTTTTTTTCCGGTGCTTTTAAAAAATCATTTACGTAAATTTGGAACTAATTGTAATCTTTTTTTGGCTTCCCCGAAAAAAAAGTATCACACATGAAACTACCTTAAAAATTCATCACTTTCATAATAAAATATGTCCAATATTATATCAAAAATCTGATAAAGCAGAAAAAACTCTATTCCAAAATCTTAAAAAGCCTTGGTAAAAAAAAGATTTCTGCACACAGATTTCTTAGTATGCACATCTTTCTCTATCCCGAAATTTTATAGAAAGTTATGCCCCCAAATGTTTATTTTTATAAAAGTTGGCTACTTATTATAGGTTTGTAACAGGCAGAAATGAGTTTCAAACAATGCTGCCTAAACACCTGAACAGCATCAATACTGTAACTAATATATATACTGTATATGGCAATTTATGTATTTCTAGTACTAAACATTATCTAGCAAAAATTAAGATTGTGGGGGTGGATACTCAAAACACTACAGCACTGTATCTCTTTTAGGTGACATAGGCTTCCAGCCCATGTCACCAAAAAAATTAAAAGTGCTGTTTACAAACTCAGCTGATGAGTGTTTGTGTCTTGCGATTAGTCAAGATTACCGAAGAGCCACCTAAAACAAGAGCTGAAATTTCCCTGAAGATCCAACACTAGATAATTTACAGTGGCGCAAGGTCATAAAGTGTGGACATAAAGCTGGAAAAACCATTTGTTTATACAAGATAAAAATCTGAGATAAGTAAAAGCATCCCCCTTCTTTGGTCACCAGACGGAAGGTAAAGCCCCCCTAGGCCCCCTTTTTGACCCAAAAAAACATCTCCAAGTTACATATTGAAAAATTATAGAATTTATTAAAACCCCCTCCATCAATATAGTTACATAAATGGTGTCAGAATCATCAGACTTCTTTTTGCTAAAAATTTAATTGAACATTTTTGGGTTTTCCAACTTGGAAAAGCTTCTCTGTGTTTTACTTGTGTGTATACATAAAAAAATATGTTTAATCTAAATCTCAATGAAAATAGTATACATATAACACTTACAATCGTCATTACTCTTCACTGAGGTCTCTGATGCACTGTGTTTCCTTTTCTTGTTCCTTTTTTTTCCCTTCAATATCTTCCTTCTCAGCTGTAAGTTTAAAATTCTAAAAAGGGGAAACCTTTTAAACACTGCTACAAAATATTATGATATATATAAACATTACTGAGGGGGAGAGGGAGGGAGGGGGGGAAGAAAAGGGGGAAAGATGGAAAGGGGGGTAAAAAAAAAAAAAAGAGAGAGAGAGAGAGAGAGAGAGAGAGAGAGAGAGAGAGAGAGAGAGAGAGAGAGAGAGAGAGAGAGAGAGAGAGAGAGAGAGAGAGAGAGAGAGAGAGAGAGAGAGAGAGAGAGAGAGAGAGAGAGAGAAATTAAAAGGGGGGAAAAAGAGACAGAGGAGGGTAAGGAAACAGTGGGGAAAAGGGAGAGTTGAAAGAAGAAGGATTGGGAAATAAAAAGGAAAAAAAGGGGACGAAGAAAGTGGGGAAAAGGAGGGAAGGGGATATAAAAAGGAAAAGAAGAGACAGGAGAATTAAGGGAGACAAAACCCTCATGTACTTACGAGAAGATTCCCCAGAAATGGAAGATGCATGTGAAGCCTCGCTCATAGATGGTTCATCATCAAAAGAACTGGTGGTCAAGACCCTTTCCTTGTATCAAACTCCATATCTCCTTCTTCTTCCCCTATTTGCCCCGTCATCTTTTTAAAATTTTGGAAAAATTCACACAAGAGTTTATTAGCAGTTCCAGTTTCTGTCTTTGGTGAGAATGCTTAAATATTTGAAAATAATTCACAAGACACCTGACTAAAGGGAACTAGATACTAAACAGTTAACAGGAGAAACATTCTACTGAGGATCTTCCAATGGCATAATAAATTACTTAAGTCTTTTTTATTTCACATTTCAATATACAAAAGTCAAAAATAGAGGGAAAACTTTTTTAAACGGGGAACCCCTTTTCCAGGCATCTGCTATGTGGGTTCACAAACTCACCTCCTTCACCACCCCTTCTTAACATTTTTTTCACTTTTTTTTTCCCCCTTCTCTTTGGCTCGAGCAGTCCTGCTTCTCCTTTAATTTTCTTCTTTTTGGCCCTCTCTTTGGAATCCCTTTCCCTTTTTGTTCTTACTTGAGGCATCCTTACTGTCAACAACTTTCTTGCGGGTTTATCTAAAAAAGAGATAAAGAGGATGGTGTGAGCCATTATAATTGGATCAAAATCACTAATTAAATAAACCTGGTAGTGAAGCTTAAAGGGGGTCTTTATTCATCTATCTGAAATTCTATCTATATATTTATAGGCAAAACATGTCTTTACATGTTCTGTCTCTAGCAGGGCTATGAAAATGCTATCAGCCTTTGAGGATAAGGTTCACCCAGAAGGGCAAAAATTTTTTAAAAAAAATCTGGAATCACAACCCCACTATAATAATCCAGTTTGGGGGAAAAGGGAAACTCTGTCTCACCGCTATGCTTCAGATTACATTATCATCATTTTAAAGAAACTCTTTCACTTCAATCTCGTAAAAAAAGGAAAATTTACTTACTGGCTTTATCATCGGCAACATCATTAAATTTTCATCAAATTTTTTCGGGCCGGCCCAGAAGTTCTTCCATGAATCCACTTCCTGCTCTCCTGAAAAAATCAAAATAGGAAAATTATAATTACACATGTTTAAAAAATTCATTCCACTGTGTGCAAGTTTCCCCTACATGATCGTTGATTCCCAAAATTTTCCCAGCTGAAAATTTGATTTTCCTCACACTTTGGTACAAGCAAAAGCATTCAATTTAGGGGATAGCAAGAAAGTTAACCTCCACCCAGACACACATAACAAAATTTAAAAAAATGCCTAAAAAAATTTTAAAAATGCATTCTCAAATGTAACAAATTAGTCTGACCTTCCACAATAGCACCACATTATTATAAAATTTTCAAATGATAACCTATTGGTTTCTTAACCCATTCACCTTGAGTGACATCCTATCATATCACACTGAAAATTCCCCAAAGCTGGATGACTCCTAATCATAATTTATGTCCATTTCCTAGTCAGTTTAATGGCAGCTCAGCATGGTAATATAAATCTATCTTACCAAACCCTTCCCAAAATTTCATTCCTTGTGAATGGGTTAAATATTTACTGACCTTTGGGAAAGCTGTCCCCGGCACATGACAACTGACTTTTTGGCCTGTCATTAGAAGTTTAATGGTTATAGTTTGGGTTATGTTTGTCAAATTACATTAGACAGAAGGGAAAATTGCAAACCATGTGCCAGCATGCAGAGCTACAGCTCTTCAACAATAGCCAAAAGCTAATTTTGCACACTTCTCCCAGCAATAAATTTTTAAAAAAGAAGTAGACTAAGCATTATCTCACCAGCTTGTGGTGGAGGGATAGTGTCCTTTGGTTTAGATGGTAAACAACAAAAAGCATTAAAATATTTCCCATTTTGACATCATACCCCCCTGGGGCTCCTGGTAATCAACATCAGGATGTTATCCCCAAATGGGGCATGTTATGGTATTTTCCTATAACCATCAAATTTAAAATAAACCAGGCTCAAAGAATTTGGGAAGATGTTGCCCCCCAGCTTGCTTAGATAAAAGGTTACTCATAAATTCATTGTGTTACTCAATTCATCGGGGCTCTATTTTGCTTGTTACATGTGGTGAAAATATTAGCATTCTAGGAGGGGGTTTGGGGGGTTGCACACCTCCCTTATTGGGGTAATGGGAGAACGACCTGCATAAAGTTGCTTTTGGGAAACTCCTTGCCCAAAAGGCCCAAACGGGGACAATAAAGGCCCATGTTTGGAACCTCCGAGGCCTTCACTGTCCGAAATAACCAGCCGGGTAAACACACTTTTTTAACTACCTGTGTTAAATTGTTGCTGAGAGCGGTGCACCCTCCAGAGACTAAGTCCCAAAACCAGGTTTTAGGTTCATGAAAACCCAAAAAAACCCAAAGTTAACCTTTCCTACCTTCTATAGACTAATTTGGCATGACATCATGAAGCAAAGGGGTTACCCTGACAATGAAATCCATAGAATAAAGAAAAGTAGGTTTTCCTCACCGAAAATGTATAATTACTTAGATATGTTATAAACCATTGAGAAAAAGCGTTATGAAGTGAAACTAAAACTATGTAACTAAAAAAAAGTGTCTATATTGTTTACCTGCCGAATTTTTGGCCCGACGATTCTTTGAAGTAGCCTGACATTGAATTACTAATTGCATTTACCATTATCGATTCTATAGAGCATAATAACCACCCTCCCAAAGCATTTGGGTGAAAGCAAACCCTTCTTTTTTAAAAAATTTTATTGTATGGTTTAACCCAGTAACACTGGTATTTTTTGGGAAACTGAAAAAAAAATTTTTCCGGGCGGCTAAAAATTGGCGCGGGGGGCTACGGGGACTTTTCCCTAAAAGCCCCAATACAGGTCACACTGGGGGGACGCCTGGAAATTTTTTTTCCGGGGTCTCATATGTGGGACACCCATAGAAAAGGGGGTTTAAAGGATTCACTGTGTTAATCAAAGAATTTTAAGTTCTTTTGGGGAGAATGCCAAGGAGTTGTGTAGTTGATAGTTTGTTGAACCAAAATTTTGGGATGGAAAGGGAGATCTAACCTTTCATATACCCCCAGGTCTGGAAGAAATACAAAGAATGGAGATGATGGGTTCAGACCACGAAACACGTAAATGGATAGGAGCGCTTTGGCGCTGGTGGAAAATAAACCCCCA
Organism: Penaeus vannamei; assembly: GCF_042767895.1. Lineage (NCBI taxonomy): Eukaryota > Metazoa > Arthropoda > Malacostraca > Decapoda > Penaeidae > Penaeus > Penaeus vannamei. The sequence goes on along the minus strand of NC_091582.1, from coordinate 14,214,317 downwards.
AAATTTTGACAAAAAGAGTTTAATCTAGATTGAGGATACCAAAGCAGAGGCTTAAAAAGGTCAAACATCTTGTCTAACTTGTCCAACTTGTTGTAAAAAAAGTTCTAGGTAATTGTTACCAACTGTGATCCCCCCTCCAGAGACTTAGTAAAAAAAAAATTAATGTTTTTGGGCATGAAATCCAATGTTTCTTTCGATTTTTGGTGTAGTTTCTTCTGTATATGAATTGTTGAAAAGATTGAATACTATTTTCCTTTGGGCGATTTTAAATTTGATAGTCCCGATAACAAGAGAGGGAAAGGGGTATATCGGGAAAAATTAAAAGGGTAA
>NC_091582.1:14201487-14208987 GCF_042767895.1 Penaeus vannamei | reverse complement strand
AAACACATGAACCGGCACGTTCCCAAATTTTTTTTCCCTTTTTATTTTTCTCATGTCACATATAAAGTGGGTGAGAGATGTTTATAGAATTAAATAAACACACACACACACACACACACACACACACACATACACTCACACACGCGCGCACACTTACACACGAATACAAACATACACATACACATACGCGCGCGCACATATACACACAGACAAATTTTTGTATAATTTTATTAAAATATATATATATATAAATATATATATATAATACAAAATGTATATATGTTTTTTTTATAAATATATATATATATATATATATATATATAAGCACACCAAAGTGCAAAAGTCTACAAAACATATCACAACCTTTCACATAAAATGTATCAAGAATAGCATAGTTACCCAAAAACGTAGAGTTTTTTTTTACAGCTCTGACAAATGCCAAGTTGTTTTTTCTTTCGCTCCCCAGATGGCGTTGTAAACGTTTACCCAAACCGAAAATCGTCTGCAGTTTTTACGCCGATCCGTTCATCGATATTCCCACTACGGCAATCAATCCTTCATTCAGAATTTTCGTATTTTAATGTTTCCAAAATGAAAAAATTTATTGATATTTACTTTTTTTTTGTACCTGATGCAAAGTACCGCCGCTGATCATGTAAGTATAGTTGTATCAGTGTTTTTCATGAATTTATTATTTACCTTTTGTCATGAAATATAATTACAGGATTTATAATTTTACTATTTCTAGCCGAAGTTACCCATACGGCAAACCGTATCCAATTCCCCGTGGTTAGGCGTACGGCACATATTTGAGTATGCGTATATATGTGGTCATTTCCGGGTAATTAATATTAACCCCAACCTAACCTCTACCCTATCCAAACCCAATAACCTAACCTAACCTTTTAAACCCCAATCCTAACCTAAACTAACCTAACTTGAGCTCACCTCACGTCTAACTGAACCTAACCTAACCTCTAGCCTATCCCAACCTAAACTAACCCCCAAGCCTATCCTAACCCAAAATAACCCCAAGCCCCATCCTAACCTAAACTAACCTCAAGCCTATCCTAACCTAAAATAACCTCAAACCTATCCTAACCTAAACTAACCTCTAGCCTATCCCAACCCAAACTAACCCAAGCCTATCCTAACCGGGAAAATAACCTCAAGCCTATCCTAACCTAAACTAAAACCCCAAGCCTATCCTAACCTAAACTAACCCCAAACCCTATCCTAACCCCAAACTAACCCTTTGCCTATCCTAACCTAAACTAACCTCAAACCCTTTTCCTAACCTAAACTAACCTCTAGCCTATCCCAACCTAAACTAACCCCAAACCTATCCTAACCAAAAATAACCTCAAACCTATCCTAACCTAAACTAACCCCCAAGCCCATCCCAACCTAAACTAACCCTCTAGCCTATCCTAACCTAAACTAACCTCTAGCCTATCCTAACCTAAATTTAAACCCCAAACCTATCCAACCTAAACTAACCTCTAGCCTATCCCCAACCTAAATTTAAACCTCAAGCCTATCCTAACCGAAACTAACCTCAAGCCTATCCTAACCTAAACTAACCTCAAGCCTATCCTAACCTAAACTAACCTCAAACCTACCCTAACCTAAACTAACCTCTAGCCTACCCCAAAGAAACAAACCCTCAAGCCTATCCTAACCTAAACTAACCCCCAAGCCTATCCAAATTTTTAAAACAAACCCCTTTTAGCCTACCCCAACCTAAACTAACCTCTAGCCTACCCTAACCTAAACTAACCTCTAGCCTATCCAAACCCGAAAACAAACCCCTCTAGCCTACCCTAACCTAAACTAACCTCAAACCCTATTAACCGAAACTAACCTCAAGCCTATCCTAACCTAAACTAACCTCAAGCCTACCCCAAACCTAAACTAACCTCAAGCCTATCCTAACCTAAACTAACCTCAAGCCTATCCTAACCTAAACTAACCTCTAGCCTACCCCAACCTAAAAAACCCTTAAAATTTACCCTAACCTAAACTAACCTCTACCTATCATAACCGAAACTAACCTCAAGCCTATCCAAACCCAAAACAAAACCTCTAGCCTATCCTAACCTAAACTAACCTCAAGCCTATCCTAACCTAAACTAACCTCAAGCCTATCCTAACCTAAACCAACCTAAAACCTATCCAAACCCCTAAACTAACCTCTAGCCTATCAAAACCCCGGAAACAAACCCTCAAGCCTACCCCTAACCAAAACCCTAACCTCTAGCCTATCATAACCTAAACTAACCTCTATTTTTCCCAAACCCAAAACTAACCTCTAGCCTACCCCAAACCGAAACAAACCCCTCTAGCCTACCCAAAACCTAAACTAACCTCTAGCCTATCAAAAGAAACTAACCTCAAGCCTACCCAAAACCTAAACTAACCTCAAGCCTATCCTAACCTAAACAAAACCCCTCTAGCCAAATCCAACCCTAACCTAACCTCTAGCCTATCCTAACCTAAACTAACCCCCTACCCTATCCTAACCGAAACAAACCCTCTAGCCTATCAAAACCCCTAAACTAACCTCTACCCCATCCTAACCTAAACTAACCTCAAGCCTATCCTAATCTAAACTAACCTCAAGCCTACCCAAACCCCTAAACTAACCTCTAGCCTATCATAACCTAAACTAACCTCAAGCCTATCCTAACCTAAACTAACCTCTAGCCTATCCTAACCTAAACTAACCTCGCCTATCCTAACCAAAACCAACCCTCTAGCCTATCCTAACCGAAACTAACCTCTAGCCTATCATAACCTAAACAAACCCCTCTAGCCTACCCTAACCTAAACAAACCCTCAAGCCTACCCAAAATCAAAAACTAACCTCTACCCTTCCCCTAACCTAATAACCTCTAGCCTATCCTAACCTAAACTAACCTAGCCTACCCAAACCCAAAAACCTCTAGCCTACCCTAACCTAAACTAACCTCTACCCCATCCTAACCTAAATTTAATCAAGCCTATCCTAACCAAAAACAAACCCCCAAAACCTATCCTAACCTAAATAACCTCTAGCCAAATTAAAACCCTAAATAACCTCAAGCCTATCCAAAACCAAAAACTAACCTCTAGCCTATCCTAACCTAAACTAACCCCCCCTTCCCAACCAAAACCTAACCTCAAGCCTATCCTAACCTAAACTAACCTAAAAAGCCTATCCTAACCTAAACAAACCCTCAAGCCTACCCAAAACCCCTAAACTAACCCCCAAACCTATCCTAACCTAAACTAACCTCAAGCCTACCCAAACCAAAACTAACCTAAAACCTATCCTAACCTAAACTAACCTCGCCTATCCTAACCTAAACTAACCTAAAACCTATCCTAACCTAAACTAACCAAAAACCCTATCCTAACCAAAACCCAACCTCAAGCCTACCAAAAAAAACCCCAACCTCTAGCCTATCCTAACCAAACTAACCCCTAACCCCTATCCTAACCAAAAAACCTCTAGCCTATCCTAACCGAAACTAACCTCTAGCCTATCCAAACCAAAACTAACCTTTTGCCTCCCCAAAACCCAAAAACCCTTACCTATTAATAAAAAATTTTATATAATAAATATAATATATATATATATATATATATTTATATATATATTTATATATATATATATATATTTACAGATATATATTTTATATTTTTAAATATATATGATATATATATATATATGTGGCCTTTGTTGGAATGCCAAAGGCACCTTGGCTATAATGAGCATTTGAGCCACTTCTGTTGTTTTGATAGGCTACCTATTTCCCTTCCTTCCCCCCCATCTCCATCTCCATCTCCATCTCCATCTCCATCTCCATCTCCATCTCCATCTCCATCTCCATCTCCTCCTTCTTCTTCTCCTTCTCCTTCCCTTCCCCTTTCCCTTTTCCTCCTCCTCCCCCCTCCTCCTCCCCCCTCCTCCCCCCTCCTCCTCCTCCCCCTCCTCCTCCTCCTCCTCCTCCTCCTCTTCCTCCTCCTCCTCCCCCTTTCCCCCCTCCCTCCCTCCCTCCTTACCTCTCTCCCTCCTTCCCTCCCTCCCCTCCCCCCCCCTCCCCCCCCCCCCCCTCCCTCCCTCCCCCCCTCCCCCCCTCCCTCCCTCCCTCCCCCCCCCTCTCCCTCCCCCCCTCCCCCCCTCTCCCCCCCCTTCCCCCTCCCTCCCTCCTTCCCTCCTCCCCCCTTTCCCCTTTCTCTCCCCCCCCCTTTCCCTCTCCCCTCCTTCCCTCCCCCTCCTTCCCCCTCCCTCCCTCCCTCCCTCCCTCCCTCCCTCCCTCCTCCCGCCCTCCCTCCCTCCCCCCCTCCCTCCCTCCCTCCCTCCCCTCCCCCCCCCTCCCCCCCTTCCTTCCTTTCCCTTCTCCCCCCTCTTTCCCCTCTCTCCCTCTTTCCCCTCTCTCCCCCCTTTTCCCCCTCTTTTCCCTCTTTCCCCCTTTTCCCCTCCTTCCCTCTCCCCCTCCTTCCCTCTCCCCCCCCTTCCCCTCTCTCCCCCTTCCCTCTCCCCTCCTTCCCCCCTCTCCCTCCCCCTTCCCCTCTCTCCCCCCTTTCCCCCTCTCCCCCCTCCTTCCCTCTCCCCCTCCTTCCCTCTCCCCCTCCTGCCCTCACCCCCCTTTCCCCCTCTCTCCCCCCTTTCCCCCTCCCCTCCCTCCTTCCCTCTCCCCCTCCTTCCCTCTCCCCTCCTTCCCTCCCTCCCTCCTTCCTCCCTCCTTCCCTCTCTTTTCCCCCTCTCAGCTTTCAGAATTAGTGATATTCATGCCTTTAAACTTTTACGGGGTACCCGGGGATCTCAGTTTTTAAAAAAGGAAAAAACTCACACAAACAACTGGGCTGTCTTGGTTGATACTTCGCGCTTCTGGTTAAACTATCGACATGTGGAAAAATGTGCTGTCAATGTATCGCTCCCTTAAAAGACTTGGGATCCCAGATAGGTAAGTAGGAATTAATCTGATTGGTGGACGTAGATAAAGAAAAAATTATAATTTGAAATTGATTGGGTTTTTTTGCTCTGGAAGGCTATTTTTATTTAGTTTTTTTTCATTAACTGGACTTTATCCATATGAGATGGAGTCCTGTTTTTCCATGGTTTTTTGTGCCTTTGATGCTCCAGCATGAAAAGAGAGAAAAATACATGTATTAAACAAGTTTGAGCTTGGGCGGGTTTCCCTTTGCCCCCAGCATATCACTGGGGATGGGTTGCAAGCCGTTCTTCATAGAATATAAATTAGTGTCAGAGGCATGGAGGCCATGTGAGCCCCAAGAGTCGGGTAATGGTGATATCGGTGTTAGCAGATATGGGTTTGCCTTCAGTTTCAAATTTGTTTCTACAGCCAATAGATTTTTTTTGTTATTTGGGGAAGCGATGCCTTACCTTTTCTCTGTCTCAGAACAACCTTTATTTCAAGATTTTTTTTCCACTTTTTACCAAGTAAAGATTGATATTTGGTAGGGTATTTTCTGATATGCTATTTATTTTGTTTCAGTAAAAATCATCCTGATGGTTGCAGATGACATGGCATGTAATCCTCGAAACCCCGGGGGCCTGCAACTGTGTTCAATAAAAAACAGCACATCAATGTTTATGGAGAGGATGTTGAAGTTGATTACAGAGGAAAGAATTTAACAGAGGTCATTGCTTTTTTTAAAATAAAGCTAGGACCAGGCAATTATAATCAATTGTCCTATAGAAATATATATCACTTATGTAGCTTTTTACCATAGAAATGTAGGCTTCTCATTCCCAAATTTAATTACAAATTTAGTCAGCTCTTTTATATATTTTTATGTCTTTTTGTTTTTAGGGGCACTGTTGAAAATTTTTTTAGGCTTCTTACTGGCCGCCCGGCTCCCAGTACTCCAAGGTTAAAACGCCTTTGACTGATGATGGATCAATATCCTTATATACATGACTGGCCATGGTGGAGATGGTTTCTTAAAGTTCCAGGATTCTGAAGAAATTACAAATGTTGAATTAGCTGATGCCTTTGAGCAGATGTGGCAGAAGAAACGGTAAGTTGTAAATCAAGATTTTTATTTTTTTTTTCCCTTTTTTGCATTCCCTTTTTTGATTGTTCCAAATTGTAACTAAAACATTTTTCTGTTGCAGGTACAATGAAATCTTATTTTTTTTGATACCTCCCCAAGCTCCCTCTATGTATGAACATTTCTATTCTCCAAACATTTTGGCCATTGCATCAAGTCTTGTTGGCGAAGACTCACTCTCGGTAAGCCACATTTGGAATTATGTAAAGTTATTTCTTTTTGGGAACATTTACCCAGTACAGATTGTCATGACATCATGTGACTATTAACACATTCCAGTTGAGTGATGTGCAGATGTGGCCCATTTGGTATCAGAGGTGTGAATGAAAAAAAAAAATGTGTTTTAACAGGATGAACAGTTCTTATCCCTATGTTGCAAGGTTATTGGAATATCCAATGGATTAGAAATAAAAATGAAATTTATCTCAGAAGAAAAATAAGTTTGAAAACCCGACACCATTACTTGATTTTTTTTCTTTTCTTCAGCAAACTTCAGACTTACAAATAGTGAAAATGGGGATTTATTTTGCATATTATAATAAGCAAAATGAGCAGGTAAACCCATGTGGATCTCATTGATTCAGAACTTTTCTACCATAATGAGCTAATAACAATCAAATTTATACCACTTATTTGCATCCATTCCATTGAGGAGACAAAGTGGTATAGTGTTTATAAGGCTAGAAAAAATCAGAAAACATTTTTACAGTTTTAGCTGGATGTCTTTTAAAAGTGAACTTGGTATGTAGTGAGATGTAAGGATTGGGGTAAAAATAAATTTTGAAAGGAATAGCTCTAATTTTTTTTTTTAAGATTATGAAATGTAAACATCTTGATAAAAAGACAAGGGGAAAATTTTAAGACTACGTAATGAATTAGGGATTGGCTGTATATGTAATTAGATCATAGCATAATAAAAGGGGAAAGATTAAAAAATAGAAAGGGGAAAAAAAAATCTGAGCAGCAAACTCACCCTTGAAAGTACAATCAAGTGTTTGGAATTTTATTGCTTACTGGGTGAAAGTCCCCAAATGGGTATTCCCAAAAGGGGTTTTAGGTTCATTTAGGAAACTTCTATTTTTTTTGTAGAGGCCCCCGATTGTATCTTCATATTTGAGTAGGAAAGAGGATTAATGCGAGTGGTGCCATTGGATTTGATAAGGCAATCATGTCAAAACAAAAGTCCTGGCATGGCTACCCTAGCACCTTCTGGTAGATTTCACAAAGAAATATTCAAAGAAACAAAAATAAGAAAAGGGGAAAAAAAAGATACTTGTCTGAGACTAGCTGTTATGAATTGCTCTAATATAATTTCCTTTTATTTTGTTGATGTTTTAGATTGGGGGATAATTTTTATATATCATTTACCGTACTTTAATATGTGAAATGAAAACAAATTCTATTTTCTATCCATTGACATGTTTATTAATCATCACT
>NC_091582.1:14189500-14194500 GCF_042767895.1 Penaeus vannamei | reverse complement strand
GATTTTGCCGTTTTTTTGACTTTTGGGATTTTATTATAAATGGACTGAATAATAATTATTATCCTCGTTATTATCATTACTGTCATTATTTTCATGATTATTATTATTATAGTCATTATTGTCATGATTATCATCATTACTATCATCATTATTATTTTTATAATAATTATTATGCTAATTATTATTGCTATTTTTATCATAACTATTTATATAATTATAAAAGCAATAATGATGATTTTAGAAATAATTATGACAATTAGCATATTCATTATCATGATCATCATTATTGTCAATAATAAAGGGATTATCATGAAAATCATCATAATTACCTGAATTAATGTTCAAATCCTCATAATTACAATTAAATATCATAAAAGTTTTTTTTTTGACGTTTCTCTCAAAAGGCCGTTTTTTTTCGACTATTATGATTTTATTACTTCTGGCCTTTATTTCATTATAAATGGACTGAATAATAATTATCATCATAGAGGAGACCCAGGAAGTAGAGGAGACACAGGAAGTCGGCTAAGAGGCCGAGGAGGAGACCTAGGAAGTCAAGCAAGAGGCCGAGAAGGAGACCCAGGAAGCCCAAGAGCCCGAGAAGGGGACCCAGGAAGTCGCCCAAGAGCCCCAGGTGGACGATGCCGCCGAGCCCCAGGAGGAGGTGGACTTCGATCCGCAGGACTTCGATTCTCTGCGTAAGGAATTCAATGCAATTATGCATGATCTTTAAGAACTATCTAGGCTCCAAGAGGAGAAGCTAGGTCATTATAGGAGGGTCATGCAGAAATTGCATTCCTTCACGGGATGATGTATGCCTCCCGAGGTCACAGCCCTCCACCCTTTCTGATTGATATTAACCTTATGACTTAAATCATAGATGATAATATACACAAACACACACACACATACACACATACACACACACACACACACACACACACACACACACACAGACACACACACACACACACACACAAACAAACACACACAAACACACACACAGACATACACACACACACACACTCATTATTATCATTACTTTCATCATTTTTATAATTATTATCATTATAGTCATTATCATCATCATTATCATTATTATTATCAATATTTCAGTTATAATAATTATTATGCTAATTATTATTGCTATATTTATCATTAAGTATTTATATAATGATAAAAGCAATAATGATAATCTTAGAAATAATAATAACAATAATAGTAATTATAATGACAATTTTATTATTTCTATTGCCATTATTGGTATGAAAATTATTGGAATAGAGGTAATTATTGCTATTATTACAGTAATTATGAGGATCATCATTATAATTATGGTTTTATCATTATTATCATTATTATTGTCATTATCATTGTCATTATCATCATAATTATCATTATTGTCAATAATAAAGGAATTATCATGAAAATCATCATAATTACCTGAATTAATGTTAAAATCCTTATAATTACCATTAGAAAGCGATATGGTAATTATCATTATTATCATTACTGTCTTTTTATGATTATTATCATTATAGTCATTATAATGATTATCATTATCATTATCATCTTTATTGCAGTTATAATAATTACCATGCTAATTATTAATGCTATTTTTATTATAATATCTATTTATGTAATGATAATAGCAATAATGATAATTTTATCAATAATAATGACAATAATAATAATTACAATGACAAAGATATTGATATTGTTATTTCTATTGCCATTATTAGTATGAAAATTATGGGAATAGAGTTAATTATTGCTATTATTGCAGTAATTATCAAGATTATCATTATAATTATGACTTTATCATTATTATCATTATTATTTTCATTATCATCATAATTATCATCATTATGGTCAATAATTAAGGAATTATCATGGAAATCATCATAATTACCTGAATTAATGTTAAAATCCTCATAATTACCATGAAAAAGCGAAAAGTTTTTTTTCGACATTTCTCTCAAAAGTCTAGATTTTGCCGTTTTTTCGACTTTTGGAATTTTATTAATTCTGGCCTTTATTTCATTATAAATGGACTGAATGATAATTATTATCATAATTATTATCATTACTGACATAATTTTTATGATTATTATCATTTTAGTCATTATCTTCATGATTACCATTATTATTATCATCATTATTGCAGTTATAATAATTATTATGCTAATTATTATTGCTATTTTTATCATTATAACTATTTATATAATGATAATAGCAATAATGATAATTATAATGACAATGATAATTATGTTATTATTATTTCTATTGCCATTATTAGTATGATAATTATTAGAATAGAGTTAATTATTGCTATTATTGCAGTAATTATCAAGATTATCATTATAATTATGATTTAATCATTATTGTCATTATTATTGACATTATCATTGTCATTATCATCATATTTATCATCATTATTGTCAATAACAAAGGAATTATCATGGAAATCATCATAATTACCTGATTTAATGTTATAATCCTCATAATTACCATTAAAAACCGAAAAGGGTTTTTTTCGACGCTAGATTTTGCCGTTTTTTTTCGACTTATGGGATTTTATTACTTCTGGCCTTTATTTTATTATAAATGGACTGAATGATGATTATTATCATCATTATTATCATTACTGTCATCATTTTTATGATTATTATCATTATAGTAATTATCATTTAACTATTTATATAATGATAATAGCAAAAATGATAATGACAATAATAATTATTATAATGACAATGATAATGATGTTATCATTTCTATCATTTGCCATTATTAGTATGAAAATTATTGAAATAGAGTTAATTATTGCTATTATTGCAGTAATTATCAAGATTATCATTATAATTATGTCTATCATAATAATAATTATTATTGTCATTATCATTGTCATTATCATCATAATTATCATCATTATTGTCAACAATAAAGGAATTATCATGGAAATCATCATAATTACCTGAATTAATGTTAAAATTATCAAAATTACCATTAAAAAGCAAAAAGGTTTTTTTCGACTTTTCTCTCATAATACGCTAGATTTTGCCGTTTTTTTCGACTTTAGGGATTTTATTACTTCAGGCCTTTATTTCATTATAAATGGACTGAATGATAATTATCATAATTATTATCATTACAGTTATAATAATTATTATGCTAATAATATAATAATAATTATATAATAATAATGATATAATAATAATAGTTATTCTTATAAATAATAATTATTATGCTAATTATTATTGCTATTTTTATCATTATGATTATTATATATAATGATAATATGAATAATGATAATCCTAGAAATAATAATGACAATAATAATAATTATAATGACAATGATATTGATATTATTTCTATTGCCATTAATAGTATGTAAATTACTGGAATAATTAATGATTGCTATTATTGCAGTAATTATCAAAATTATCATTATAATTATGATTTTATCATTATTATCATTATTTTTGTCATTATAATTGTCATTATCATCATAATTATCATTATTGTCAATAATAAAGGAATTATCATGGAAATCATCATAATTACCTGAATTAATGTTAAAATCCTTATAATTACCATTAGAAAGCGATATGTTTTTTTTCGACGATTCTCTCAAAAAGCTGTAATACGCTTGATTTTGCCGTTTTTTCGACTGTGATTTTATTACTTCCGGCCTTCATATCCTTTTAAAAGGACTGAATGATAATTATCAAGATTATCATTATAATTATGATTTTATCATTATTAATGTCATTATCATTGCCATTGTACTCATAATTATCATCATCATTGTAAATAATAAAGGAATTATCATGGAAATCATCATGATTACCTGAATTAATGTTGAAATTCTCATAATTACCATTAAAAAGTGAAAAGTTTTTTTTTTTATTTCGACGTTTCTTTCAAAACGCTGTAATACTCTAGATTTTGCCGTATTTTCGACTTTTGGGATTTTATTACTTTTGGCCTTTATTTCATTATAAATGGACTGAATGATAATTATTATCACATTATTATCATTACTGTCATCATTTTCATGATTATCATTATAGTCATTATCATCATGATTATCATTATTATTATCATCATTATTTCAGTTATAATTATTATCATGCTAATTATTGTTGCTATTTTTATCATTATAACTTTATTTAATTATAATAGCAATAATGATAATCTTAGAAATGATAATGACAATAATAATAATTATAATGACCATGATAATGATGTTATTATTATTTCTATTGCCATTATTAGTATGAAAATTATTGGAATAGAGTTAATTATTGATATTATTGCAGTAATTATCAAGATTATCATTATAATTATGAATTTATCATTATCATCATTATTATTATCATTATCATCATAATTATCATCATTATTGTCAATAATAAAGGAATTATCATGGAAATCATCATAATTACCTGAATTAATGTTAAAATCCTCATAATTACCATTAAAAAGTGAATAAGGTTTTCGACGTTTCTCTCAAAAGGCTGTAATACGCTAGATTTTGCCCTTTTTCGACTTTTAGGATTTTATTACTTCGTGCCTTTATTTCATTATAAATGGATTGAATAATGATTACTATGATCATTATTATCATTACTATCATCATTTTTATGATTATTATCATTATAGTCATTATCATCATGATTATCATTATTATTATCATCATTATTGCAGTTATAATACTTATTATGCTAATTATTATTGCTATTTTTATCATTATAACTATTTATATAATGATAATCTTAAAAATAATAATGACAATAATTATTATAATGGCAATGATAATGATATTATTATTTCTATTGCCATTATTAGTATGAAAATTATTAGAATAGAGTTAATTATTGCTATTATTGCAGTAATTATCAAGATTATCATTATAATTATGATTTTATCATTATTATCATTATTATTGTCATTATCATTGTCATCATCGTCATAATTATCATCATTATTGTCAATAA
>NC_091582.1:14153279-14155779 GCF_042767895.1 Penaeus vannamei | reverse complement strand
AGGTTAACAGTATAAAAATCCCCAGAGTCGAAAAAACGGCGAAATCTAGCGATACATAGTCTTTTGGATGCAATACGCTAGATTTTGCCGTTTTTTTCGACTTATGGGATTTTATTACTTCTGGCCTTTATTTCATTATAAATGGACTGAATGATAATTATTATCATTATTATCATTACTGTCATCATTTTTATGATTATTATCATTATAGTCATTATCATCATCATTATTGCAGTTATGATAATTATTATGCTAATTATTATTGCTATTTTTATTATTATAACTAATGATAATTATACTAATTATTTTTGCTATTTTTTCATTATATCTAATAATAATCATACTAATTGTTATTGCTATTTTTATCATTATAACTATTTATATAATGATGATAGCAATAATGATAATCTTAGAAATAATAATGACAATAATAATAATTATAATAACATTGATAATGATATTTTTATTACTATTGCCATTATTAATATGAAAATTATTGCAATAGAGTTGATTATTGCTATTATTGCAGTAATTATCAAGATTAATATTATAATTATGATCTTATTATTATCATCATTATTATTGTCATTATCATTGTCATTATCATCATAATTATCATCATTATTGTCAATGATAAAGGAATTATCATGGAAGTCATCATAATTACCTGAAATAATGTTAAAATACTCATAATTACCATTAAAAAGCATAAAGGGTTTTTCGACGTTTCTCTAAAAAGTCTGTTCGACTTTTGGGATTTTATTACTTCTGGCCTTTATTTAATTATAAATGGACTGAATGATAATTATTATCATCTTTATTATCATTACTGTCATCGTTTTTATGATTATCATTATAGTCAATATCATCATGATTATCATTATTATTATCATCATTATTGCAGTTATAATTATTATGCTAATTATTATTGCTATTTTTATCATTATAACTATATATATATAATGATAATATCAATAATGATAATCTTAGAAATAATAATTATAATGACAATGATAATGATATTATTATTGGTATTGCCATTATTAGTATGAAAATTATTGGAATAGAGTTAGTTATTGCTATTATTGCAGTAATTATCCATTTATAATGAAATAAAGGCCATAAGTAAAAAAAAATCCCAAAAGTCGAAAAACCGGTAAAATCTAGCGTATTACAACCTTTTGGGAGAAACGTCGAAAAAAACCTTTTCGCTGTTTAATGGTAATTATGAGGATTTTAACATTAATTCAGGTAATTATGAGGATTTCCAAGATAATTCCTTTATTATTGACAATAATGATAATTATGATGAAAATGACAATGATAATGACAAAAATAATGATATTAATGATAAAATCATAATCATAATGATAATCTTGATAATTACTGCAATAATTAACTATTCCAATAATTTGCAAACTATTAATGGCAATAGAAATAATATCAATATCATTGTCATTATGATTATTATTATTGTCATTATTATTTCTAAGATTATCATTATTGCTATTATCATTATATAAATAGTTATAATGATAAAAATAGCAATAATAATTAGCATGATAATTATTATAACTGCAATAATGAGGATAATAATAATGATAATCATGATGATACTGACTATAAGGATAATATTAATCAAAATGACAGTAATGATAATAGTGATGATAATAATTATCATTCAGTCCTTTTATAATGAAATAAAGGCAAGAAGTAATAAATCCCTAAAGTCGAAAAAACGGAAAAATCTAGCGTTTTACAGCCTTTTGAGGGGAAACGTCGAAAAAAAAACTTTTCGCTTTTTAATGGTAATTATGAGGATTTTAACATTAATTCAGGCAATCATGATGATTTCCATGATAATGCCTTATTATTGACAATAATGATAATTATGATGATAATGACAATGATAATGATAATAATAATGATAATAATGATAATATCATAATTATAATATTAATCTTGATAATTACTGCAATAATATCAATAATTAACTCTATTGCAATAATTTTCATATTAATAATGGCAATAGTAATAAAAATATCATTATCAATGTTATTATAATTATTATTATTGTCTTTGTTATTTCTAAGATTATCATTATTGCTATTATCATTATATAAAAAAAGTTATAATGATAAAAATACCAACAAAAATTAGCATAATAATGATTATAACTGCAATAATGATAATAATAATAATGATAATCATGATGATAATGACTATAATGATAATAATCATAAAAATGATGACAGTAATGATAATAATGATAATAATGATAATAATTATCATTCAGTCCATTTATAATGAAATAAAGGCCAGAAGTAATAAAATCCTAAAAGTCGAAAAAAACGGCAAAATCTAGCGTATTACAGCCAAAAGGCTGTGTATCGCTAGAATTCGCCGTTTTTTCGACTCTGGGGATTTTTATACTTTCAAACTTTTTTCCTTATGGATGGGCTTTATGATTATTATCATCAATATTATCACTAATTATCAA
>NC_091582.1:14115779-14118279 GCF_042767895.1 Penaeus vannamei | reverse complement strand
ATACATATATATGATGTATATATATACACACACATATACAGTGTGTATATATGTGTATATATATATATATATATATATATATATATATATATATATATATATATATATATATATATATATATATATATATATATATATATATATATATATATATATATATATATATATATAGACACACACACACAATGATAATGATAATAATGAGAATCATAACGATAATGACTATAATGATGATAATCATAAGAATAATGACAATAATTATGATGATAATAATCATAGAGTCCATTTATAATGAAATAAAGGCTAAAAATGATAATATCCCTAACTTCGAAAAAACGGCAAAATCTAGCGTATTACAGCCTTTTGAGAGAAAGGTCGAAAAACACCCTTTCTCGCATTTAAATGATAATTATGATGATTTTAACTTTAATTCGGGTAATAATGATGATTTTTATAATTCCTTTATTATTAACAATAATGATAATTATGATGATAATGACAATAATAATAATGATAATAATAATAAAATGATAATTATAATGATAATTTTGATAACTGCAATAATAGCAATAATTAACTCTATTCTAATAATTTTCGTACTAATAATGACAATAGAAATAATATCATTATTATTATAATGAGCATTATTGTCATTATTATTTCTAAATCATTATCATTATTGTTATTATCTTTATATCATGAAAATCATTAGAGTATAGTTGATGATTGCTATTATTGCATTAATTACGCAAATTATCATTTCATTATAATTATCCTAATTAATATCATGATTATCCTAATTAATGTCATAATTATCATTATCATCGTCATTATTAATGGGATTATCACCTAAATCATCATAATTAGCCGAATTATTGCAGAAAGCATCATAATCATCCCATAAACTCGAAAAGGTTTTTTTCGACCATATTCTCAAAAGGCTATATTATATCGCTAGATTTCGCCGTTTTTTCGACTTTGGGGATTTTTATACTTTTAGCCTTGTTTTCATTGTGGATGGGCTTTATGATTATCATCATTATTATCATTAATAGCATTAACATCATCATTATCATCATTATAGTACTTATCGCCATAATTACCCTTAATATAATCATTATAAGAGCTATTATCTTAATTATTAATGTCATTTTCCTCATTATAACTATTTCTATAATGATGATAATAATTATAATTTTAGAAATAATAACAACAGTAATAATTACAATAACAATAATAGCGATATTATGATTATTTCTTCTATTATTTTTTAAAATTATTATCACTGTAGTTAGTATTGCTATTATCATGAAAATCATTAGAGTATTGTTGATGATTGCTATTATTGCATTAATTACGCAAATTATCATTATAATTATGACTATTATAATTATCCTAATAAATGTCATTATTATCCTAATTGTCATAATTATCATTATTATCGTCATTATTAATGGGATTATCATGAAAATCATCATAATCAGCCGAATTATTGCAGAAATCATCATAATCATCCCATAAACTCGAAAAGTTTTTTTTTCAACCATATTCTCAAAAGGCATATATATATATATATATATATATATATATATATATATATATATATATATATATATATATATATATATATATATATATATATATATATATATTAAATATATATAAAAAATATATATATATATATTTTATATATATATATAATATATATATATATACAAAATATATATCATATATATATATCATATATCAAAAGATATAATATAATATCGCTAGATTTCGCCGTTTTTTCATTATGCATGGGCTTTATGATTATTATCATTATCATTATTATCATTAATAGCATTAACATCATTATAATCATTATATAATTATCGCCATAATTACCCTTAATATAATCATTATATGAGCTATTATCTTAATTATTAATGTCATTGTCCTCATTATAACTATTTCTATAATGATAATAACAATAATGATAATTTAAGAAATAATAACAACAGTAATAATTATAGTAAGAATAATAGCGATATTATGATTATTTCTACTATTATTATTTTTAATTATTATCATTATCGTTAGTATTATTGTTATTGCAGACAATCAAAGAGAGAGGAGAGGGCGAGAGAGAGAGAGACAGAGAGAGGAGGGAGACGGAGATAGATAGATAGATAGAGAAGGAGAGGGAGAGAAAGACGAAGATAGAGAGAGAAGGGGGGAGGGGAGAGAGGTGTGGGAGACAGCGAGAGAGAGAGAGAGAGAGAGAGAGAGAGAGAGAGAGAGAGAGAGAGAGAGAGAGAGAGAGAGAGAGAGAGAGAGAGAGAGAGAGAGAGAGAGAGAGAGAGGAGAGGAGAGAGAAACACGGAGATAGATGGATAGAGAGAGGAGGGGGAGACAGAGAGAGAGGGGGGGGAGACAGACAGAGAGAGAGGGAGGGAGTGAGTGAGAAAAAGAGAGGAAGAGAGGGAGAGGGAGATAGATAGAGAGAGAGGGAGAGGAGAGG
>NC_091582.1:14015974-14030974 GCF_042767895.1 Penaeus vannamei | reverse complement strand
TGATTAATGGTTAAAATAAATGTGCCAGACATCTAAGGTCATATAGCACTATAGGAAGGTATAGTAAAGGGGGATGTCAGGTGATAGTTGCATATGTGTCAACTATCTATAGTAGTGTTGAGAGGTTGAAGATGAGGGAAAAGGTTATGGTGGTTTAGGTAAGGGAGTTAGATCAGGTGAAGGATATTTATGTGTCTGAGGAAGGAGAACAGGTTGTCAAGGCAGAAGCTGTGGGATTCTGTAAGGATGTCTGATATGTTAGGAGGTCTGTAAAGGGAGGATAGGTGTGGAAAAGCAAAGGTACGTGCTGTATTAGAGCGTGGACAGGACAAGAGAATGTGTGGAACTGAAAGAGGGACGTTACATAGAGGCCATAGTGGCGGGTCCGTGTGTGACATTAGGTGTGTGTTAGGCGAGTGTGGCCAATACGTAAGCGTGCAAGGGCCATCTCCCGTCTATTCCTGTAAAAAGGAGCTGACCAAGAGATTGATGGTTTTACAGTATGTAATCTATTGTTGTGGAGGCTTGACCAGAAAGGTTGCCATCGGGTATACAAGAAGGTTTTAAAGTGGGGGTAATAATCCGTAGCTGGAATATGTGAGAAAGCGTAGTTGAGGTGATGTGGACACTGCGGCATGTGTGCAAGAGGTTCTGCCTGTTCATTGCCAGGGATTCCAACGTGGCTGGGTACCCAGCAAAATCTGACAGATTTGTGATGTGTGGATAGATAAGCCAACCAGTTCTGGATTTTACAGACAAGGGGATTGGTTGAATGCATAGACTTTATGAGGGTTAAAGAGTTACGGGAGTCAGTAAAAATAGTGAAAGAGGATAATGGGGATAAGTATATATGTCTTAAGGCAAATAGGAGTGCATACAGTTCTGTAGTAAGGACACTAGAGTCAGGAGGGAGGGTGTATTTGAAAGTGCAATTTGGGAAGGTTACTGCGAATCCAGCTCCTGAGATGGATTTGGAACCGTCAGTGTAAACATGAATGCTGGAGGAATGAATGAAGACATGGTCAAGGAAATGAGTGAGAAGGATAGAGGGGGGAATATCTGATTTTGGTGGGTCAGGGAAAACTGAGGAGCAAATACAGGGCTTAGGTATAAGCCATGGAGGAATGGAATGGACAGAAAGTGGGAGAGGTCGGAGGTGAGGAAAGGGGGAATGGGAGATGAGAGTATCCATGCGTACGGGGAGAGGAGTTGGTAAACATGGAGAAGAGGTAAAAGTAGGAAACAAGGATTGTGGAATAGTTAGTTTGGTAAGGGAAAATTGGTGAAATCGAGCACAGCATCGGAGAGAGAGAAGGGCTTGACATCGAGAGAGGGATGGCATGCCAGATTCAGTATATAGGCTCTCAACTGGAGAGGAGCAAAAAGCGCCTAGGGCTAAGCGGAGACCACTGTGGTGGATTGTATCAAGGTGAGCACGAAGGGAGGTTGAGGCAGAGGAGTAGATATGGCATCCATAATCTAGAGTAAAGAGGATCAAGGTAACATGACGATGGAGGAGAGTTTTGCGATCTGAGCCCCAGGAGATGTGTGAAAGAGTTTGTAAGATTCGGAGGCGGCATTGAGCTTTTTCTTTGATGTACAATATATGGTCTCGCCAGGACAATTTGGAATCAAATATAACGCCTAGGAATTTGCAAGAAGAACGGTATTGGAGTGGAGCATTATATAAGAAGAGCGGAAGTTTGGGGACTGTATGTGAGCCAGAGAAAAGGATGGGGAAAGATTTGGAGGTAGAAAAGTGAAAGCCATGGTTAGTGGCCCAAGAAGTTACTGAGTGTTATTGCATACTGAAGGAATTGAAAGAGATCTGGTATGGATGTGCCAGATGCTTAGATGGTTAAATCATCAACATATAGTGATGCCCGGGATCTTGGTGGTAGGACAGAGACTATGTCATTTACAACAAGAAGGAATAAAGTGGTACTAAGCACACTTCCTTGTAGGACGCCTTCAAATTGACGAAAGCATGATGACGTGGAAGAGGCAATTTTGACCTGGAAAGTATGTTTAGAAAGGAAAGATTTAATGAAAACACCTATGTTTCCACGTAAACCTATGAAGGACAAATTGTTGTAGGATATGGTACCGCCATGTGGTATCATATGCTTTTTCTGGATCAAAGAATATGGCTAATACGGATTCATCGCGTGCAAATGCAGATGTAATATATGTCTCGAAATGGACAAGTGGGTCTGTTGTACTTCAGGCACAGCGGAAACCAAACTGGGAAGGCGAAAGGAGATTACGAGATTCCACATTAAGCAAAAGTTAACAATTTGTTCTAGTAGTTTGCACAAGCAGCTAGTAAGAGCTATGGGGCAGTAATCTTGGGGTAGGGTACCCGATTTATTGGGTTTTAAGAAAGGTAGGATAAGAGCATCTCGCCAATTTTGACCTGGAAAGTATGTTTAGAAAGGAAAGATTTAATGAAAACACCTATGTTTCCATGTAAACCTATGGAGGACAATTGTTGGAGGATATGGTACCGAAATGTGGTATCATATGCTTTTCCTAGATCAAAGAATATGGCTAATACGGATTCATCGCGTGCAAATGCAGATGTAATATATGTCTCGAAATGGACAAATGGGTCTCCTGTACTTCAGGCACAGCGAAAACCAAACTGGGAAGGGGAAAGGAGATTACGAGATTCCACATTAAGGGGACTGTCCCTGAAAATGGCCACCTTTCCCTACTCTATACATCATAAAAAAATATCGGTTAGAGATAACTGATTGATTCTTTTTGCATGCTATAGAGTAAAGAATTGCGCTCCGTTATATATATAAATTTTAACTTTGCTCCCCCATTGGGGGGGGGCACCCCCCAAAAAGTCGAAAAAAATCGTTTTTTTTTTGGTATGTCTTCGGTACATCCCAACTATCAGAGCTCTTTACAGAATATTCCCCCCAAAATACTAGTGTTAGATCAACTATAGCCTATAGCCATGTAAAAGGCCGAATTTTGAATTTCCTTTTTTTTTTGGCGGGGGACAGCTTGACATAAAAAATACTTTTTTATTTATTTTTCAGCATTAAAATATTATTATTTTTTGATTAAGGCAAAAATTCAAAAATCGGCCTTTTACATGGCCTTGGGACGCCGAGGATCTAGTGAAAGCAACAAACTGCATTTGGATCGCATGAAAATTACGTGAGTTGGGATGTACCGAAGATTCATAAAAAAATGACGGAGCTACGGCGTTTTGTATTTAGCACCTTGCCAAAGTTCGTTATCTCTGTTATTTTTCTCTGAATCTAATGATATTACATATCAAAAAAATGCTTTATTTAGTGTACTTTGCAATGCAATGATTACCAAGTCAATAGGAATTTTCATGTTCAATAGGGACACTATTCTGTAAAGGTATGTCACTTTTTTCTTTTTTTTTTCGTTGTTCATAAAAGTTGATATTTTCGTGTGAAAAGCTTAATAAATGCATTTTACCATAGAGACTACTAATCTAAACCAGATAAAAACCTTTAATTTTTTTTTTTCCATTTTATTTTTATTTTTTTATTTTTTTTTTTTTTTTAAGAAATGGGGAACTGTGGATGGCAACATTAGTACAAAATCATTCTAATTATAAAGTCCTGGCATGAATACAACATGGTTCATTTTTGAGAATTTCAAAAGCATATGAATTCAGTGCATTGAATTCGAGAACTTACGAAAATCGGGGGTGGGGTGGGGAGATGGTCACTGGGTGTTTATAATTTTCGAGGAGGATCATATGTACGTGAACGCACGCACATAAAGTTAAAAAGATTAATCATCATCATTTAGTAGGCCTACATTGACTTTCATATCTAAATAATAAAATATATTAGTTATCCCTCTCATACCATTTTCTTTGATAATTGTCAATATTAACAGATTGCAAAGGAGAACAAGTGTACAGTTTATGATTAGCCATTTGCACCCATTATCTTTACTAAGAAGTGCATAAAATAATGCAGACGCCTAGGTGTTGTAGGATATTTGCCAATTTATGGTGCCTAAGACTTACGGTAACGTCTAAACATATTCATTTTTATCGGGAACGCACGAAACGGATGCGACAGGGGGGGGAGGGGGTTAAATTAAGATAGTTAGCGTATAGTATAGGTATATGGATGAGGAAACTACCAAACGAGTATTAACCGCCTGCTATGGCTCGTTGTCTTGCAGCCGGCGTGCGAGTCCCTCAGCACCCGGAGAGGTACGTCGCTATTGAGCGCCCAGGTACACCTATGTGGACTTTTGCTTGCGGCAATCGTGCATAAGGCATTTAATTATGACATTGCGCATAGATATGAGTTCGTGAATGTTCAAGGAACACTTTTATACCAATATCAGGAAAAAATTATATCACCGTGATTTATGACGAAATATTTTGTGAAATATATCTAAAAAAAAATGTATGTTTTGTGTCCTTTTACACACGAAATATGCTTTGATCGAGACTCCCTGGTAATATGTTTTAGTTTACGTGGTAATATATACGTATATCACATACGAAGCACTAATGTTTAAAAATAGCCTTATAAGGAAGGATTGAAATATTTCCGTTACATTTTGCTAAACGGTCGGTACATCACAGCAGGGGGCAATTTGAATTGATTTGAAATTGGTAGTTACCGTTGTAAAGACCAATTCAATACGAATGTTGCCTAAATGTCAGATTTTTAAACTTCGGATGTATAAGCGAGATACAGATTATTTCATGTTGAAGATGATAGTACTCAGTAATACCTGCTCTGAAATAAAAACTATATGGAATTTTGAGATCGGTTGTATGCATAGTCTTCGTCTGGCGTTCAAAAAGCTATCGCATCCGTTTCGTGCGTTCCCGATAAAAATGAATATGTTTAGACGTTACCGTAAGTCTTAGGCACCATAAATTGGCAAATATCCCACAACACCTAGGCGTCTGCATTATTTTATGCACTTCTTAGTAAAGATAATGGGTGCAAATGGCTAATCATAAACTTTACACTTGTTCTCCTTTGCAATCTGTTAATATTGACAATTATCAAAGAAAATGGTATGAGAGGGATAACTAATAAATTTTATTATTTAGATATGAAAGTCAATGTAGGCCTACTAAATGATGATTAATCTTTTTAACTTTATGTGCGTGCGTTCACGTACATATGATCCTCCTCGAAAATTATAAACACCCAGTGACCATCCCCCCCCCCCCCGATTTTCGTAAGTTCTCGAATTCAATGCACTGAATTCATATGTTTTTGAAATTCTCAAAATTGAACCACCATGTTGTATTCATGCCAGGACTTTATAATTAGAATGATTTTGTACTAATGTTGCCATCCACAGTTCCCCATTTCTTCAAAATAAAAAATTAATAAAAAATAAAATGGAAAATAAAAAATATTTTTTTTTTTAAAGGTTTTTATCTGGTTTAGATTAGTTGTCTCTATGGTAAAATGCATTTATTAAGCTTTTCACACGAAAATATCAACTTTAATGAACAACGAAAAAAAAAAAAAAAAAAAGTGACATACCTTTACAGAATAGCGTCCCTATTGAACATGAAAATTCCTATTGACTTGGTAATCATTGCATTGCAAAGTACACTAAATAAGCGTTTTTTTTATATATAATATCATTAGATTCAGAGAAAAATAACAGAGATAACGAACTTTAGCAAGGTGCCAAATACAAAACGCCGTAGCTCGGCCATTTTTTTATGAATCTTCGGTACTTCCCAACTCACGTAATTTTCATGCGATCCAAATGCAGTTTGTTGCTTTCACTAGAGCCTCGGCGTCCCATAGCCATGTAAAAGGCCGATTTTTGAATTTTTGCCTTAATCAAAAAATAATAATATTTTAATGCTGAAAAACGCATTCAAAAATAGTTCTCTATGTCAAGCTGTCCCCCGCCAAAAAAAAAAGGAAATTCAAAATTCGGCCTTTTACATGGCTATAGGCTAGAGTTGATCTAACACTAGCATTTTTGGGGGAATATTCTGTAAAGAGCTCTGATAGTTGGGAAGTACCGAAGACATACCAAAAAAAAAAAAAGCGATTTTTTTCAACTTTTTGGGGGGTGTCCCCCCCCAATGGGGGAGCAAAGTTGAAATTTATATATATAACGAAGCGCAATTCTTTGCTCTATAGCATGCAAAAAGAATCAATCAGTTATCTCTAACCGATATTTTTTTATGATGTATAGAGTAGGGAAAGGTGGCCATTCTCAGGGACGGTCCCCTTAATGGAAGGAAAGTGTGGGGAAAAGTGAGAGCCACTACTGACCTGGCTGAAATAGTTGCCCAGTTTATTAGCTACTTTGACAGGCTCAGAGATGAGAGTATCTCGAATATGGAGGAAGGGTGCATGATGAGGGGGATGTTTGCATGATAATTTATGGATCCGTCGCCAAACAGCTGAAATACATGTAGAAGTAATTGAGCTATTTGTTTTACTGTTTCTAATTGTATGGCAAAGATGGGCAGATGCTCTTTTAAAGGAAATAAGGGCTGATAGCTGGTGAGGGGTGCCTCGTTTGTAGCGATAGCCGTTCCAGGCTGCTCGTTTAAAGCGAAGCACTTTGGTGCAATCAGAATTTCACCATCGAACACATTTAGAGGTATAAGGTCTCGAAGTTCGAGGAATGGCTGAATAGGCAGCTCTTAGGATCGTGGTTGTAAAACATTGTAGCATATCTGAAATGGACAGAAAGGGGTGTGGAGGGATAGGTATCGTAGAGAGTGAAGTGAAAGTACGCCAATCAGCTCTATCAACGCACTAGTGTGGAGGATTAGGAAGTGGTACATATGAAGTAGGAGAAAGGAGTACTGGGTCATTATAGGGGAAGTGGTCTAGAACTGACCAATGGAAATCTAAATGTAAAGTAGGAGAGCATAGAGAGAGGTCAAGGCATGAAAAGGATTGCATGCGCATGTCAAAGTGTGTGGGGCAATCTGAATTAAGAATAATTAGGTTATTTGTGAAGAGGAAGCGTTCTAGAGATCGGCCTCGGGAGTTGGTAGTAGAGTCACCCCACAGAGTGTGGCGGCAGTTGAAATCACCAACTACAAGGAAATGTGGTTGGAGTTGGGAAATTATTTTCAAAGGCAAAAAAGTCAAAGAAGTAAACTGAAATCACTGTGATCCAGCGGCAAAGAAAGATGCGAATAACTGTGCACAGGACAGTAATTTGTATGGGAGGTATGACATAAGGTGTTTTATGATGGATAATTATAGACAAGATATAAAGGGAGTATGGGGAAGAGATAAAATGGCAATTGGGAATTGGAATAGGAGAATGTGTGAGTAAAATCTCTTGGAGGCAGATATTAGATGGATTATAAGAAGCAAGGATATGACATAGGTCTGGTCTATGAGAGCAGACACCGCGAATATTCCAATGTAGGAGAGCTATTTCTTAGTTGATTTACGAGTGATAATGCATGCAGTATGTGTTGGGGAATTTGAAGGGGAAGGAGCTAGGGGGTGTAAAGGAGGGGTATTAAGAGGTAGGGAATCTGGGGAAGGGCATTGTTGTGACATGAGTGATTCCCGTGTCTGCAGAAAGATTTTCTGCACACAGAGAGAAACAGATCTGTTTCCACAAGATGATTTTCACGCTAAGCAGCATGGATTTTTTTCATTTCTACAACCACTTCGATTATACAAACATATATCACTAACAAAGGGAATGTTTACCTTTAACATGGCTTTCTAATAATTTCTTGTGGTAATACCAATAGTCAAATTGGTAAATCCCTTCAGAATTATGAAATAAAAAATGCTTTGGATTAATTCCCATACACAGCAAGAAAATACCATTCTTCAACTCACTTATTTCATTATATGTAGTAAAGTCAGTATTAAAAAGACAAGTACATACTACATACTCCTTACCTTAAGCATTCAGGTGGAGCAACTCTCCTCTTTAACTCTTCCTGTGTTACTGTTATCCTTTGTTGTTCCCTCCCTACCATCAACAAGGCTGGTACCCAAAACACAAGTTCTGCGGAGAAATTCTCTTTTCAATGTGGATAATTACATTTCCTATCACTACATGAATGGTCTTTAGATATGGTAGATTTCCCGTCTGATCACATATTCAATAAGATTTCAAGGTCGAGGCCAAACACAAATAGTAATAATGATGGTATAAAGTGTATGAATTAGTTCTGTTAAAATATATTCAAGTTTATAACATGTAAAGCATGTTAACAATATTTATATCATCAAATCTATTCTCGTGTGAAGAGAAGGAATCTAATGATCATGTTAGTCTTAAACACAGCTGATAATCTTGATGTGATATTCCTGATAGCAAGGAAGGGCATGAAATATATTGAAGAAATTAGATGGTAAAACAGGCTGAAGGAAGAATAGAGAGCAAAAAATTAGTAAAACCAGAAAAAAGGCTTAAAATTGACTAATAAAACTATCGATGTGCCAACCATCTTTGAAAGTCTACAGACCAACATACCAACTTATATAAAACTCTCCAGGAATTTAACCCATCCTTCCATAAAATCTCCATGAGTTCACATCTAAAGCCCCCAAGGCTTTTATAACCAATAAAGCAACCTTACCTAACCTTTTTATACATGTTCTATATATAGTCCATGGCATGGGGTGAGACTCATATATGACCAATAAATGAGTCTCAATATACAACCCCTAGGACCCTGTGGGACTTATGCAATACGCTTTACATAGTCCCTACAAGGGAGCTCCATCCCCTGGACCCACAGGGTTAGCTACCCAAAATGATGGGTTATACTTTTTTTCAGACTTTGGGGCACAGGATGGGCTTTATCTGCATAACCACTATATTTATACATGACCTGGAATCCCACTAAACTGTTTTATAAATGACCCATAATCGACACAACAATGTCAATTTGTCAAGGAATAGTCTCCCAGCACTGTCAAATATCCCTGTGGTATAATCACTAATGCACAGAGATTTATTGTAAAGTATAGGGTAAACAATTGTTAAAACACATTAAAGAAGTATAATAAAATCAAAAGAATACATTAAATACATGAATCAGGAAAAGCAGGCATTGATAACAAAATAATCTTCACAAACATGTAGTTCTACATGAATTACTTGGCAGATTGCAGTAACAAGTTTATGCAGTCATAGTAGTGTTTATCATCACAATGTGAACATGGTGAAGTACTTAGAAGAAGAAGGATCAATCATCTCTTTTCTCTGTCATTTATTTCCTTTATTTCTGTTTTGCGCTGGAAATGTCAGCGATGAAAAGTCTGTCACTTTTCATTGAGGCATCCATTCCTGATATGGTTTAACTTGAAATCATGATTATCATGCAATGAAAATTTTCCCACCAAGCTGCAGGAGGGTAAGACAAGGCCCTTGCACATCACATTTAATTTTACAAAAAAATAAAATAAAAAATAAAAAAATGAAAACTATTAAATACAGTTTGCTTCTTTCATTCTCATATATATGTAGTACATGCCATGTTAACTGGAACTTTAGTTTATCCATCTCTGTGTACAGTTACTGAGCCCATCTGTTTTAACATGCCTATCTTACCATTTAATTTTATCTTTATTGTTATTGGAAAGATAAATACAACAGAATCAATACCACTATCAATAGTTTCAGTTACACGCACCCATAATGATACAATTATCATACAGAAAGGGAAAAATACACTCACTCATACATGAAATAATATAAGTAGGCCAAGAATAACATCAGAAATTAAGAAAATAGGCCATGACATATGCCTCATAGACTGTCAATGGCAATTGGATGGGGGTCTGGGGGCAGAGCCACCAAAAGGGAAATACACATTTGTTAATTCCCATGAGTGACTGAAGAAATAGGGATCACACCTCAGAGGTCTGCAAACACTTTATAATCCTTTACCAATGCTTTCACTTACATCATTTACAAGGGAAAACTAGACATTCACACATATTACACCATGGACAATTGAAACAAGAAAAATAATATGGTGATTCAGTTTGCCTTCACAACTATGCATAGTAACAACTGGGTGAAAACAAACCTAATTGTTAGACCCATCTCTTAAAGCATTTGCTAAGGAAAGTTGTCTGTAATTCACATTTGCTGCATTTTTCTAAGAAAAATGCCCAAAGTTGTGTTGCTTTTGGTTGCACTTTCATATATTGGGAAAGGCTAGCTTAACTTCCATATTTTTCCAAACAATGAAAAAAAGAAAGCAAAGATGGAAAAATGGGTACAAGCCACCGAAAGGGAATACAGAGATTGGGTCTGAGGGCAGAGCCACCAAAAGGGAAATACAGCGTGGGGGTCTGGGGGCAAAGTCCCTGGGTTAAAAAGGATTTGGATTCACACATCTGTTGATTCCCATGAGTGGCTGAAGAAATAGGGATCAAACCTCAGAGGTCTGCAATCACTTCATAAACATTTACCGATGCTTTCACTTACATCATTTACAAGGGAAAACTAGACATTCACACATGTAACACCATGGATAATTGAAACAAGAATAATAATATGGTGATTCGGTTCGCCTTCACAACTACGCATAGTAACAACAACTGGGGGAAAACAAACCTAGTTGTTAGACCCATCTCTTAAAGCATTTGCTAAGGAAAGTTGTCTGTAATTCACATTTGCTGCAGTTTTCAAAGAAAAATGCCAAAAGTTGTGTTGCTTTTGGATGCACTTTCATATATTGGGAAAGGCTGGTTTAGCTTCCATATTTTTCCAAACAATGAAAAAAAGAAAGGAAAGAGGGAAAAATGGGTACAAGCTATGGACCACGGGAATGTCCATGGTATCTAAAAGGAGACATTTCTTGAGTCCATAACACTTCCTATCAAGTAAATACTGTAGTAATAAAATAAATCATTCTTTACTTTATTCATTTTATTTCGCTCTTTTTTTCATATATTAATCAGCGACTGCTTAGGCACTGTTTTCTACTACAGGTAGTCCATCCAGTGGTCCTTCTTGCCCAGATTTCATACCATCCATGTTTAAGTTTAAAAGTGAAGATGATAAAAAAAGGGAAAAGGTTAGCAAGGTATTAGTGTGCACAGAAAAGAACAAAATTAAAACTAGATGAAGAAGAGCAACAATTACATCCCAGTTAAAAATATTTTGATTAAATATCATTATTTTTATAAATTTACCTGGCATATTTGTTAGATATTCATAATGTTTACTGTTTAATGTTTGAACATAAATGTGCTAGACATCAAAGGTCATATAGCACTATAGTAAAGTATTGGATCAGAAAGGGCAAAGGAGAGTTAATGATTACGATAAAATGTGTTAGATGTCAAAGGTTTGAGTGTTATAGGATAGTATGGTTGTGAAAAGGGTAAAAGGGGAGCAAGTGAACTATAACAGAAATTAGTATAAATGGGGAAGGTATAGGAAAACTGTTCAAGATAGCTGTTGAAAAAGTAGGAGAGAGGGGCAGAAATGACAAAGATTGAAGGGTGTTATAGGAAAGTATGGTAAAGAAAAGGGAAAGGAGGAAAATAAAATAAGTAGAGCAGTGATTAATAAATGGGAAAGGTTAAGGAGGTAGAGCAATTAAATCAACTGCCTTGTATCTGTGACTGTGGAAGGAATAGTTATAATAGGTGATAATGGTAGACATGGTTGCCTTAGTAGTAGGGGATTAGGTATCTGAGGAGTAGGATCAGGAGTAGGATCAGGTGTAGGATCAGGAGTAGGATCAGTAGTAGGATCAGTAATAGGATCAGGAATAGGATCAGGAGTAAATTCAGGAGTAGTGTCTACGGGTTTGATAAGGAAGGTGGGGTCTGGGGAAGGGTATTGTGATAAAAGATTCACGTGTTTATCCAGGAGGGAGTGGGAGGGATAGTGGGGAGGGATGGGGTATTGGGAGATGCTTAGTCTGGGTGGTTTGGGTGGTTGAGAGGATGAGATATTTGGACAAGAATAGGGTTTTGAGAGAGGCTTTGGTTTGGGTGGTTGAGAGGATGAGGTATTTTGGGAAGGGGTAGGGGGACTATAAGGAGGTAGAGTTACTGAGTGAATTGTAGTGTATCTATGACTGGGGAAGGAATAGGGACATTGTTCAAGGAAAACAGAGGTGGCTGTTGGAGAAGTAGGAAGAGAATCCAGGGGTTGAGAAAGGGGGACTGGGGAAGTTGGTGAAGTATCAATAGAAGAATGTATGGAGGGGAGGGGTCTGAAGAAGGAAATTGTTGTGATAGAGGGGACTTGTGTGAGTATTCACGAGGGAGCGGTAGAGAGGGTGGGGTATGTTGGGAGGGTGTAGGAGGAAGGGGGATGAAGGGAACTTGAGGAGGATGGATATCTGCAAATATTTCAAATGTAAAAGGAGTAGGAACAGAAGGATTGAGGGGTGGGTAAGGGAGCGGAGTATTCTCTTGGGTAAGTTTTGCATGTCTTCCAGGATTTCTGAGTTGGGTAAAGAGGACTGAGAAGCAAAGGTTCTCTTATAAGGAGAAGAGGAAATAGATATCTGAGGAACAGAAGAAGAGGAAGGTGTAGGAGAAAATGTAGTAGGAAAGTGTAGAGTGGAATGTTTAGGTTGCCTGGTATGACAAATAAAGTGAGGAGGCGGGGTAGGTATCAGGGAAGTGGTAGAGATTGGAGTATCTGGATTTAGAATGGAAAATGAATTTGGCTGGTGGATAGGGTGTAGGGTGAGTAGGAATAGGATGTAGGTTTAGGGTATAGGGGAGAGATACTTGGGGAGATGCAGAAACATAGGGTGTAGGGTGAGTAGACATAGGATGTACGTTTAGGGTATAGGGGAGAGATACCTGGGGAGATGCAGAAACATCTTGTGAGGATAGTAGGGGAGCAGAGCGAAGGATATTTTTGGAATAAGTTGAGAGAGAAAAACCTCACCGTCATGCTTCCTGTCTGGCCTCATGTAGAGTGAGGCATAGTTTAAATCTAAGAACTGCTACCTCACACTCAAACTTACAGGCAGGAGACTCCTATGAAATAAATTATGGGAGTCTACACAATTGGCACAAGTACATGACTGATCACGGCAATCTGAACGGTCATGACCAGGTTGGGAACATAGACGGCAGCAGCCTGTGGAGCGACAATGTTTGGCCTTGACCAGGAAGGAGTCGATATTGTCGAACATGATAAGACAATCTACCAATGTAAACCTCATGGGGGAGGTCTTGTCTATGGAAGCTAATCTTGGCAATATTGACGTGGGATTTACGCTGGCCTCTGGGAGGAAGAGTGTAATGCTGTACTGCCACTGCATCATATTCAGCAAGGCAGTCTGACCAGTCCTTGTGACCTTGTGACATGGGACAAGCATTTGGGGGAATAGAAACAGTTCCAATACAAGTATTAAGAGAGGAGTGAGGTTCAGCAGGAATGGGTTTGCCAGTGAGGTCAGTTAGGGTAGAAAGTGCATGAGCTTGGGATTCGGATATAACTGTGACAAGATGTGAACGATCAGAGCGACTGCGAAAGGTAACCCTGCCTACTTTTTTCTGGAGGCACTGCTGAAAGAGAAGGGTATTCTCCGAACAGGGGGCTGTGGGGGAAATTACAAAGAATCGATCCCACTCGCCTGGGCCAAAGAGAGTACTTGAAGGTTTGCAGAAGTAGGGACAGTCAAAGGACGAGGGTGAGAGGAACATGGGGTGGTGTGGAGTGGAGTAGTTCTGCAGCAGGAGATGAAGAGGAGAATGTTGGGGAAGAGAAAGGAGTGCTTTCTAGAGGTTGAGTAATAACCTGGGTGGGTGTTTTGGAATGGTTAAAGTTGTTTGTAAGCATCGAAGAGAGGGTATTAGTATCAGTGGTCAGAGCCATGATCAAAGGAAGGGCAGGGGTCAGTCGGCTGAGGCCCAAGGTAGGGGTGATCCCCCACATTGGCTCTCAGTCCTTGTCTCCTAAGCCCTCCCACAACGACAATCTAGGTTTTGGAAGGGTTAGATATTCATAAATATTGATTTGTTGTACATCAAGCCATCCTGAAAGTTGTCTTAACCACACTCCTTTTAGCAAATGATATGGACAGTCTTTTAATTTTATTACATCTAGTTTATCTGTATATTACTTTTTCCTTTCCACCAATGACATCGCAAAATCTTTGTCAGACATTTTGCAAAAAATTAATAATAATAATATTAATAAAAAATAAATGAATAATACGAATCGGAGAACATATGTAATAATTTCAATTGTGGGTATTTTCCTTTGAAAAACTGGTTTGTTTTCACCCACTGATTTTCTTCTGGAGATGTCATTTGTTGTGTATTATTCATTGTGCATGCCTTGTTTTTGTTTGGAGATCTTTTGGTTTGTTTGGGGTTCTCTGGCCTAATGTTTAATATTTGCAACAAATAAATGTGCTAGACATCAAAGGTCATATAGCATTATGTCGGAAAGGATAAAGGAGTTAAAGATTGGGATAAGATGTGTTAGATGTCAAAGATTTGAGAGTGTTATAGGATGGTATGGTAGTGAAAAGGGAAAGAGGGGAGTAAGTGAACTAGAGCAGAGATTAGTAGAAATGTGAGAGTTAGGAGGGTAGGGTGATTGAGTGAATTACAGTGTATCTGTCACTAAGGAAGGCATGGGAACAATGTTCAAGGAAAACAGAGATGGATGTTGGAAAGTAGAAGAATCCAGGGAGAGGGGGAGGGGTGTTAGATGTCAAAGATTTGTGTGTTAGAGGAAAGTATGGTAGTGAAAAGGGAAAAGAGGAGAGTAAATGAAGTAGAGCAGGGATTAGTAAAATGGAAAAGGTTAACAAGGTAAAGCAATTAAGTGAATTGAATTGTATATGTGACTGGGGAAGGAATAGGAGGATAAGAATCCAGGGACTGGGGAAGGTGGTGAAATATCATAAAGAATGTCTGGAGGGGAGGTGGTCTGGAGGACACTGTGGTGATATAAGAGATTTGTGTGAGTATTCAGGTGGAAACAGTAGAGAGAGTGGGGTATGTTAGGAGAGTGTAGAAGAAAGGCGGGTGGAGGGAACTAGAGGAGGATGGATAT
>NC_091582.1:13985156-13987656 GCF_042767895.1 Penaeus vannamei | reverse complement strand
AGGCTCACCACGGCCAATAATGAAGATTTTTTATCCTTGATAAGGGCATTAATGGATGACCCTTCATCAAGTAGCCCATCTTAATTTGATTTTGATGGTTTTTAAACCCCTGCCCCTACTTTGACCATGGCTCCGACTACTAATACTAATACCCCCTTTTTGGCGCTTAAGAACAACTAACCATTCCAAAACACCCACCCAGGTTATTACTCAACCTCTAGAAAGCACCCCTTCCTCTTCCCCAACATTCTCCTCTTCATCTCCTGCTGCACAGCCCTCGAGAAACAAGTTGGCAAGGTTACCATCCGCACTCGCTCTGATCATTCATGCCTTGTCACGGTTACATCTGAATCCCATGCTCTTGCACTGTCACTGTCTACCCTGACCTCACCTCACTGGCAAACCCATTCTTGCCGAATCTCACCCCTCTCTTAATACTTGTAATGGAACTGTTTCTATTCCCCCAAATGACCTACTTTCCTGCCTTGCTGAATATAATGCAGTGGCAGTACAGTGTTACACTATTCCTCCCAGAGGCCAACGTAAATCCCACGTTAATATTGCCAAGATTAGCTACCATAGACAAGACCTCCTCACATGAGGTTTAAATTAGTGGATTGTCTTATCATATCCAACAATATTGACCCCTTCCTTGTCAATGTCAGAAATGTTGGCGTTTTGGCCACCCAGCCAAACATTGTCGCTCCACAACCCATTGCCCTCTGTGTGCCCAACCTGGTCATGACTGTTCAAATTCCCTGCTCAGTCATGTACATGTGCCAGTTGTGGAGACCCATAATGTGTTTTATAGGAGCTGCCCTGCCTATAAGTTTGAATGTGAGGTAGCAGTCCTCAGATTTAAACTAGGCCTCACTTTACGTGAGGCCAGACAAGAAGCACGATTACGAGGTTTTTCTCTCAACTTATTCCAAAACAGTCCTTTGCTCTGCTCCCCCGCCATCTTCACAAGATATTTCTGCATCTCCCCGGGTATCTCTCCTCAATACCCTAAACCTACGACCTACGTTTACTCACTCTATCCACCAGTCAAATTCATTTTCCATTCTAAATCCAGATACTCTAATGTCTACCACTTCCCCGATACTTACCCCTCCTCCCTACTTTATTTGTCGTACCAGGCAACCTAAACATTTCACTCCACTCTCTCCTACCACATTCTCTCCTACACCTTCCTCTTCTTTTGCTCCTCAGATATCTATCTCTTTTCCTCATAAGAGTACCTTTGTTTCTCAGTCCTCTTTACCCAACTTCCCTCCAGAAACCATTGAAGACATCCAAAACTTCCTAAAAATGACCCAACACTTCGCTCCCTCATCCACCAGCCAATCTCTCTGTTCCTACTCCTACATTTAAAGTATTTGCAGATATCTATCCTCCTCCTGCTTAAATTCCATCCAACCGGCCTTTCTCTTACACCCTCCCACCCTCTCGGCTGCTCCCACTTGAATACTCACACGAATCCCCTCTATCAAAACAGTGTCCTTCTCCAGACCCCTCCCCTCCTGACATTCTTCCTGATACTTCACCAATTTCCCCAGTCCCCCCCCCCCCTCCAGACATTCTTCCTGATACTTCACCAATTTCCCCAGTCCCCCTTTCTCATCCTCTGGATTCCTCTCCTCCTACTTGTCCAACAGCCACCTCTATTCCGTTCCACATACCTCATTCTCTTACCCCCCACCCCCTCCCCCCCCAAAAAAAAATCCTTTCCCACTATCCCTCCCACTCCCTCTTGGACATACAAGTGAATCTCTTTTATCACAATACCCTTCTCCAGACCCCATCTTCCCTATGGACAATACTTCTACTCCTGATCCTTTATCTCAACCCTTAGATGCCTAATCCCCTACTACTAAGATAACCATATTTACCGTTATAACCTATTATCCCTTTTCCTTCCCCAATCACAGATTTAATGCAATTCACTTAATCGTTCTACCTCCTTAACCTTTCCCATTTTACTAATCCCTGCTCTACTTAATTTATTTCCCTCTTTCCCTTTTTGTTACCATACTTTCCTATAACACCCTTTCCCTCCCAATCCCTTGCCCGTTGTTGTCGTGGGGGGTGTCAACAACCCCTTCCACTATCTACTTCCTAAGGTGTAAGAGCCGTGATGAAAGGATGAAAGGCTGGCTTTGTGCAAGTCCTGAATGGCCTGAGGGAGGCATGGGCACGGTATTCCCCTGTTTTGATTGTTTATCCCTTACCCCTCAAGGGGACCCTGAGGGATAGACTGTTTATTTCCCCAACATAGTTCAGGCTTCCTATGGCCAGTAATGAAGATGTAATACCCATATTAGAGACAGTGAGGCTTGCCCCTTCATCAAATAGCCCCACCATTTCAAACTCTCCTGGCTACCCGACCCCAGGCTCTCCTTTGACCACGACTCTGAACACTACAATTACTACCCACTCCTCAGTGCCTACTAGTGCATTATCCACCCAAGTTGAGACTCCTACTTT
This sequence comes from Penaeus vannamei, assembly GCF_042767895.1. Lineage (NCBI taxonomy): Eukaryota > Metazoa > Arthropoda > Malacostraca > Decapoda > Penaeidae > Penaeus > Penaeus vannamei. Next base: position 13,985,169 of record NC_091582.1, on the reverse strand, counting down.
CCCAACTTCCTCA
>NC_091582.1:13910350-13940350 GCF_042767895.1 Penaeus vannamei | reverse complement strand
GTTGTACTTCAGGCACAGCGGAAACCAAACTGGGAAGGCGAAAGGAGATTACGAGATTCCACATTAAGCAAAAGTTAACAATTTGTTCTAGTAGTTTGCACAAGCAGCTAGTAAGAGCTATGGGGCAGTAATCTTGGGGTAGGGTACCCGATTTATTGGGTTTTAAGAAAGGTAGGATAAGAGCATCTCGCCAATTTTGACCTGGAAAGTATGTTTAGAAAGGAAAGATTTAATGAAAACACCTATGTTTCCATGTAAACCTATGGAGGACAATTGTTGGAGGATATGGTACCGAAATGTGGTATCATATGCTTTTCCTAGATCAAAGAATATGGCTAATACGGATTCATCGCGTGCAAATGCAGATGTAATATATGTCTCGAAATGGACAAATGGGTCTCCTGTACTTCAGGCACAGCGAAAACCAAACTGGGAAGGGGAAAGGAGATTACGAGATTCCACATTAAGGGGACTGTCCCTGAAAATGGCCACCTTTCCCTACTCTATACATCATAAAAAAATATCGGTTAGAGATAACTGATTGATTCTTTTTGCATGCTATAGAGTAAAGAATTGCGCTCCGTTATATATATAAATTTTAACTTTGCTCCCCCATTGGGGGGGGGCACCCCCCAAAATGTCGAAAAAAATCGTTTTTTTTTGGTATGTCTTCGGTACATCCCAACTATCAGAGCTTTTTACAGAATATTCCCCCCAAAATACTAGTGTTAGATCAACTCTAGCCTATAGCCATGTAAAAGGCCGAATTTTGAATTTCCTTTTTTTTTGGCGGGGGACAGCTTGACATAAAAACTACTTTTTATTTCTTTTTCAGCATTAAAATATTATTATTTTTTGAATAAGGCAAAAATTCAAAAATCGGCCTTTTACATGGCCTTGGGACGCCGAGGCTCTAGTGAAAGCAACAAACTGCATTTGGATCGCATGAAAATTACGTGAGTTGGGATGTACCGAAGATTCATTAAAAAATGACGGAGCTACGGCGTTTTGTATTTAGCACCTTGCCAAAGTTCGTTATCTCTGTTATTTTTCTCTGAATCTAATGATATTACATATCAAAAAAATGCTTTATTTAGTGTACTTTGCAATGCAATGATTACCAAGTCAATAGGAATTTTCATGTTCAATAGGGACGCTATTCTGTAAAGGTATGTAACTTTTTTCTTTTTTTTTTTCGTTGTTCATAAAAGTTGATATTTTCGTGTGAAAAGCTTAATAAATGCATTTTACCATAGAGACTACTAATCTAAACCAGATAAAAACCTTTAATTTTTTTTTTTCCATTTTATTTTTATTTTTTTATTTTTTTTTTTTTTTTAAGAAATGGGGAACTGTGGATGGCAACATTAGTACAAAATCATTCTAATTATAAAGTCCTGGCATGAATACAACATGGTTCAATTTTGAGAATTTCAAAAGCATATGAATTCAGTGCATTGAATTCGAGAACTTACGAAAATCGGGGGTGGGGGGGGGGGATGGTCACTGGGTGTTTATAATTTTCGAGGAGGATCATATGTACGTGAACGCACGCACATAAAGTTAAAAAGATTAATCATCATCATTTAGTAGGCCTACATTGACTTTCATATCTAAATAATAAAATATATTAGTTATCCCTCTCATACCATTTTCTTTGATAATTGTCAATATTAACAGATTGCAAAGGAGAACAAGTGTACAGTTTATGATTAGCCATTTGCACCCATTATCTTTACTAAGAAGTGCATAAAATAATGCAGACGCCTAGGTGTTGTAGGATATTTGCCAATTTATGGTGCCTAAGACTTACGGTAACGTCTAAACATATTCATTTTTATCGGGAACGCACGAAACGGATGCGACAGGGGGGGGAGGGGGTTAAATTAAGATAGTTAGCGTATAGTATAGGTATATGGATGAGGAAACTACCAAACGAGTATTAACCGCCTGCTATGGCTCGTTGTCTTGCAGCCGGCGTGCGAGTCCCTCAGCACCCGGAGAGGTACGTCGCTATTGAGCGCCCAGGTACACCTATGTGGACTTTTGCTTGCGGCAATCGTGCATAAGGCATTTAATTATGACATTGCGCATAGATATGAGTTCGTGAATGTTCAAGGAACACTTTTATACCAATATCAGGAAAAAATTATATCACCGTGATTTATGACGAAATATTTTGTGAAATATATCTAAAAAAAAATGTATGTTTTGTGTCCTTTTACACACGAAATATGCTTTGATCGAGACTCCCTGGTAATATGTTTTAGTTTACGTGGTAATATATACGTATATCACATACGAAGCACTAATGTTTAAAAATAGCCTTATAAGGAAGGATTGAAATATTTCCGTTACATTTTGCTAAACGGTCGGTACATCACAGCAGGGGGCAATTTGAATTGATTTGAAATTGGTAGTTACCGTTGTAAAGACCAATTCAATACGAATGTTGCCTAAATGTCAGATTTTTAAACTTCGGATGTATAAGCGAGATACAGATTATTTCATGTTGAAGATGATAGTACTCAGTAATACCTGCTCTGAAATAAAAACTATATGGAATTTTGAGATCGGTTGTATGCATAGTCTTCGTCTGGCGTTCAAAAAGCTATCGCATCCGTTTCGTGCGTTCCCGATAAAAATGAATATGTTTAGACGTTACCGTAAGTCTTAGGCACCATAAATTGGCAAATATCCCACAACACCTAGGCGTCTGCATTATTTTATGCACTTCTTAGTAAAGATAATGGGTGCAAATGGCTAATCATAAACTTTACACTTGTTCTCCTTTGCAATCTGTTAATATTGACAATTATCAAAGAAAATGGTATGAGAGGGATAACTAATAAATTTTATTATTTAGATATGAAAGTCAATGTAGGCCTACTAAATGATGATTAATCTTTTTAACTTTATGTGCGTGCGTTCACGTACATATGATCCTCCTCGAAAATTATAAACACCCAGTGACCATCCCCCCCCCCCCGATTTTCGTAAGTTCTCGAATTCAATGCACTGAATTCATATGTTTTTGAAATTCTCAAAATTGAACCACCATGTTGTATTCATGCCAGGACTTTATAATTAGAATGATTTTGTACTAATGTTGCCATCCACAGTTCCCCATTTCTTCAAAATAAAAAATTAATAAAAAATAAAATGGAAAATAAAAAATATTTTTTTTTTTAAAGGTTTTTATCTGGTTTAGATTAGTTGTCTCTATGGTAAAATGCATTTATTAAGCTTTTCACACGAAAATATCAACTTTAATGAACAACGAAAAAAAAAAAAAAAAAAAGTGACATACCTTTACAGAATAGCGTCCCTATTGAACATGAAAATTCCTATTGACTTGGTAATCATTGCATTGCAAAGTACACTAAATAAGCGTTTTTTTTACATATAATATCATTAGATTCAGAGAAAAATAACAGAGATAACGAACTTTAGCAAGGTGCCAAATACAAAACGCCGTAGCTCGGCCATTTTTTTATGAATCTTCGGTACTTCCCAACTCACGTAATTTTCATGCGATCCAAATGCAGTTTGTTGCTTTCACTAGAGCCTCGGCGTCCCATAGCCATGTAAAAGGCCGATTTTTGAATTTTTGCCTTAATCAAAAAATAATAATATTTTAATGCTGAAAAACGCATTCAAAAATAGTTCTCTATGTCAAGCTGTCCCCCGCCAAAAAAAAAAGGAAATTCAAAATTCGGCCTTTTACATGGCTATAGGCTAGAGTTGATCTAACACTAGCATTTTTGGGGGAATATTCTGTAAAGAGCTCTGATAGTTGGGAAGTACCGAAGACATACCAAAAAAAAAAAAAGCGATTTTTTTCAACTTTTTGGGGGGTGTCCCCCCCCAATGGGGGAGCAAAGTTGAAATTTATATATATAACGAAGCGCAATTCTTTGCTCTATAGCATGCAAAAAGAATCAATCAGTTATCTCTAACCGATATTTTTTTATGATGTATAGAGTAGGGAAAGGTGGCCATTCTCAGGGACGGTCCCCTTAATGGAAGGAAAGTGTGGGGAAAAGTGAGAGCCACTACTGACCTGGCTGAAATAGTTGCCCAGTTTATTAGCTACTTTGACAGGCTCAGAGATGAGAGTATCTCGAATATGGAGGAAGGGTGCATGATGAGGGGGATGTTTGCATGATAATTTATGGATCCGTCGCCAAACAGCTGAAATACATGTAGAAGTAATTGAGCTATTTGTTTTACTGTTTCTAATTGTATGGCAAAGATGGGCAGATGCTCTTTTAAAGGAAATAAGGGCTGATAGCTGGTGAGGGGTGCCTCGTTTGTAGCGATAGCCGTTCCAGGCTGCTCGTTTAAAGCGAAGCACTTTGGTGCAATCAGAATTTCACCATCGAACACATTTAGAGGTATAAGGTCTCGAAGTTCGAGGAATGGCTGAATAGGCAGCTCTTAGGATCGTGGTTGTAAAACATTGTAGCATATCTGAAATGGACAGAAAGGGGTGTGGAGGGATAGGTATCGTAGAGAGTGAAGTGAAAGTACGCCAATCAGCTCTATCAACGCACTAGTGTGGAGGATTAGGAAGTGGTACATATGAAGTAGGAGAAAGGAGTACTGGGTCATTATAGGGGAAGTGGTCTAGAACTGACCAATGGAAATCTAAATGTAAAGTAGGAGAGCATAGAGAGAGGTCAAGGCATGAAAAGGATTGCATGCGCATGTCAAAGTGTGTGGGGCAATCTGAATTAAGAATAATTAGGTTATTTGTGAAGAGGAAGCGTTCTAGAGATCGGCCTCGGGAGTTGGTAGTACAGTCACCCCACAGAGTGTGGCGGCAGTTGAAATCACCAACTACAAGGAAATGTGGTTGGAGTTGGGAAATTATTTTCAAAGGCAAAAAAGTCAAAGAAGTAAACTGAAATCACTGTGATCCAGCGGCAAAGAAAGATGCGAATAACTGTGCACAGGACAGTAATTTGTATGGGAGGTATGACATAAGGTGTTTTATGATGGATAATTATAGACAAGATATAAAGGGAGTATGGGGAAGAGATAAAATGGCAATTGGGAATTGGAATAGGAGAATGTGTGAGTAAAATCTCTTGGAGGCAGATATTAGATGGATTATAAGAAGCAAGGATATGACATAGGTCTGGTCTATGAGAGCAGACACCGCGAATATTCCAATGTAGGAGAGCTATTTCTTAGTTGATTTACGAGTGATAATGCATGCAGTATGTGTTGGGGAATTTGAAGGGGAAGGAGCTAGGGGGTGTAAAGGAGGGGTATTAAGAGGTAGGGAATCTGGGGAAGGGCATTGTTGTGACATGAGTGATTCCCGTGTCTGCAGAAAGATTTTCTGCACACAGAGAGAAACAGATCTGTTTCCACAAGATGATTTTCACGCTAAGCAGCATGGATTTTTTTCATTTCTACAACCACTTCGATTATACAAACATATATCACTAACAAAGGGAATGTTTACCTTTAACATGGCTTTCTAATAATTTCTTGTGGTAATACCAATAGTCAAATTGGTAAATCCCTTCAGAATTATGAAATAAAAAATGCTTTGGATTAATTCCCATACACAGCAAGAAAATACCATTCTTCAACTCACTTATTTCATTATATGTAGTAAAGTCAGTATTAAAAAGACAAGTACATACTACATACTCCTTACCTTAAGCATTCAGGTGGAGCAACTCTCCTCTTTAACTCTTCCTGTGTTACTGTTATCCTTTGTTGTTCCCTCCCTACCATCAACAAGGCTGGTACCCAAAACACAAGTTCTGCGGAGAAATTCTCTTTTCAATGTGGATAATTACATTTCCTATCACTACATGAATGGTCTTTAGATATGGTAGATTTCCCGTCTGATCACATATTCAATAAGATTTCAAGGTCGAGGCCAAACACAAATAGTAATAATGATGGTATAAAGTGTATGAATTAGTTCTGTTAAAATATATTCAAGTTTATAACATGTAAAGCATGTTAACAATATTTATATCATCAAATCTATTCTCGTGTGAAGAGAAGGAATCTAATGATCATGTTAGTCTTAAACACAGCTGATAATCTTGATGTGATATTCCTGATAGCAAGGAAGGGCATGAAATATATTGAAGAAATTAGATGGTAAAACAGGCTGAAGGAAGAATAGAGAGCAAAAAATTAGTAAAACCAGAAAAAAGGCTTAAAATTGACTAATAAAACTATCGATGTGCCAACCATCTTTGAAAGTCTACAGACCAACATACCAACTTATATAAAACTCTCCAGGAATTTAACCCATCCTTCCATAAAATCTCCATGAGTTCACATCTAAAGCCCCCAAGGCTTTTATAACCAATAAAGCAACCTTACCTAACCTTTTTATACATGTTCTATATATAGTCCATGGCATGGGGTGAGACTCATATATGACCAATAAATGAGTCTCAATATACAACCCCTAGGACCCTGTGGGACTTATGCAATACGCTTTACATAGTCCCTACAAGGGAGCTCCATCCCCTGGACCCACAGGGTTAGCTACCCAAAATGATGGGTTATACTTTTTTTCAGACTTTGGGGCACAGGATGGGCTTTATCTGCATAACCACTATATTTATACATGACCTGGAATCCCACTAAACTGTTTTATAAATGACCCATAATCGACACAACAATGTCAATTTGTCAAGGAATAGTCTCCCAGCACTGTCAAATATCCCTGTGGTATAATCACTAATGCACAGAGATTTATTGTAAAGTATAGGGTAAACAATTGTTAAAACACATTAAAGAAGTATAATAAAATCAAAAGAATACATTAAATACATGAATCAGGAAAAGCAGGCATTGATAACAAAATAATCTTCACAAACATGTAGTTCTACATGAATTACTTGGCAGATTGCAGTAACAAGTTTATGCAGTCATAGTAGTGTTTATCATCACAATGTGAACATGGTGAAGTACTTAGAAGAAGAAGGATCAATCATCTCTTTTCTCTGTCATTTATTTCCTTTATTTCTGTTTTGCGCTGGAAATGTCAGCGATGAAAAGTCTGTCACTTTTCATTGAGGCATCCATTCCTGATATGGTTTAACTTGAAATCATGATTATCATGCAATGAAAATTTTCCCACCAAGCTGCAGGAGGGTAAGACAAGGCCCTTGCACATCACATTTAATTTTACAAAAAAATAAAATAAAAAATAAAAAAATGAAAACTATTAAATACAGTTTGCTTCTTTCATTCTCATATATATGTAGTACATGCCATGTTAACTGGAACTTTAGTTTATCCATCTCTGTGTACAGTTACTGAGCCCATCTGTTTTAACATGCCTATCTTACCATTTAATTTTATCTTTATTGTTATTGGAAAGATAAATACAACAGAATCAATACCACTATCAATAGTTTCAGTTACACGCACCCATAATGATACAATTATCATACAGAAAGGGAAAAATACACTCACTCATACATGAAATAATATAAGTAGGCCAAGAATAACATCAGAAATTAAGAAAATAGGCCATGACATATGCCTCATAGACTGTCAATGGCAATTGGATGGGGGTCTGGGGGCAGAGCCACCAAAAGGGAAATACACATTTGTTAATTCCCATGAGTGACTGAAGAAATAGGGATCACACCTCAGAGGTCTGCAAACACTTTATAATCCTTTACCAATGCTTTCACTTACATCATTTACAAGGGAAAACTAGACATTCACACATATTACACCATGGACAATTGAAACAAGAAAAATAATATGGTGATTCAGTTTGCCTTCACAACTATGCATAGTAACAACTGGGTGAAAACAAACCTAATTGTTAGACCCATCTCTTAAAGCATTTGCTAAGGAAAGTTGTCTGTAATTCACATTTGCTGCATTTTTCTAAGAAAAATGCCCAAAGTTGTGTTGCTTTTGGTTGCACTTTCATATATTGGGAAAGGCTAGCTTAACTTCCATATTTTTCCAAACAATGAAAAAAAGAAAGCAAAGATGGAAAAATGGGTACAAGCCACCGAAAGGGAATACAGAGATTGGGTCTGAGGGCAGAGCCACCAAAAGGGAAATACAGCGTGGGGGTCTGGGGGCAAAGTCCCTGGGTTAAAAAGGATTTGGATTCACACATCTGTTGATTCCCATGAGTGGCTGAAGAAATAGGGATCAAACCTCAGAGGTCTGCAATCACTTCATAAACATTTACCGATGCTTTCACTTACATCATTTACAAGGGAAAACTAGACATTCACACATGTAACACCATGGATAATTGAAACAAGAATAATAATATGGTGATTCGGTTCGCCTTCACAACTACGCATAGTAACAACAACTGGGGGAAAACAAACCTAGTTGTTAGACCCATCTCTTAAAGCATTTGCTAAGGAAAGTTGTCTGTAATTCACATTTGCTGCAGTTTTCAAAGAAAAATGCCAAAAGTTGTGTTGCTTTTGGATGCACTTTCATATATTGGGAAAGGCTGGTTTAGCTTCCATATTTTTCCAAACAATGAAAAAAAGAAAGGAAAGAGGGAAAAATGGGTACAAGCTATGGACCACGGGAATGTCCATGGTATCTAAAAGGAGACATTTCTTGAGTCCATAACACTTCCTATCAAGTAAATACTGTAGTAATAAAATAAATCATTCTTTACTTTATTCATTTTATTTCGCTCTTTTTTTCATATATTAATCAGCGACTGCTTAGGCACTGTTTTCTACTACAGGTAGTCCATCCAGTGGTCCTTCTTGCCCAGATTTCATACCATCCATGTTTAAGTTTAAAAGTGAAGATGATAAAAAAAGGGAAAAGGTTAGCAAGGTATTAGTGTGCACAGAAAAGAACAAAATTAAAACTAGATGAAGAAGAGCAACAATTACATCCCAGTTAAAAATATTTTGATTAAATATCATTATTTTTATAAATTTACCTGGCATATTTGTTAGATATTCATAATGTTTACTGTTTAATGTTTGAACATAAATGTGCTAGACATCAAAGGTCATATAGCACTATAGTAAAGTATTGGATCAGAAAGGGCAAAGGAGAGTTAATGATTACGATAAAATGTGTTAGATGTCAAAGGTTTGAGTGTTATAGGATAGTATGGTTGTGAAAAGGGTAAAAGGGGAGCAAGTGAACTATAACAGAAATTAGTATAAATGGGGAAGGTATAGGAAAACTGTTCAAGATAGCTGTTGAAAAAGTAGGAGAGAGGGGCAGAAATGACAAAGATTGAAGGGTGTTATAGGAAAGTATGGTAAAGAAAAGGGAAAGGAGGAAAATAAAATAAGTAGAGCAGTGATTAATAAATGGGAAAGGTTAAGGAGGTAGAGCAATTAAATCAACTGCCTTGTATCTGTGACTGTGGAAGGAATAGTTATAATAGGTGATAATGGTAGACATGGTTGTCTTAGTAGTAGGGGATTAGGTATCTGAGGAGTAGGATCAGGAGTAGGATCAGGTGTAGGATCAGGAGTAGGATCAGTAGTAGGATCAGTAATAGGATCAGGAATAGGATCAGGAGTAAATTCAGGAGTAGTGTCTACGGGTTTGATAAGGAAGGTGGGGTCTGGGGAAGGGTATTGTGATAAAAGATTCACGTGTTTATCCAGGAGGGAGTGGGAGGGATAGTGGGGAGGGATGGGGTATTGGGAGATGCTTAGTCTGGGTGGTTTGGGTGGTTGAGAGGATGAGATATTTGGACAAGAATAGGGTTTTGAGAGAGGCTTTGGTTTGGGTGGTTGAGAGGATGAGGTATTTTGGGAAGGGGTAGGGGGACTATAAGGAGGTAGAGTTACTGAGTGAATTGTAGTGTATCTATGACTGGGGAAGGAATAGGGACATTGTTCAAGGAAAACAGAGGTGGCTGTTGGAGAAGTAGGAAGAGAATCCAGGGGTTGAGAAAGGGGGACTGGGGAAGTTGGTGAAGTATCAATAGAAGAATGTATGGAGGGGAGGGGTCTGAAGAAGGAAATTGTTGTGATAGAGGGGACTTGTGTGAGTATTCACGAGGGAGCGGTAGAGAGGGTGGGGTATGTTGGGAGGGTGTAGGAGGAAGGGGGATGAAGGGAACTTGAGGAGGATGGATATCTGCAAATATTTCAAATGTAAAAGGAGTAGGAACAGAAGGATTGAGGGGTGGGTAAGGGAGCGGAGTATTCTCTTGGGTAAGTTTTGCATGTCTTCCAGGATTTCTGAGTTGGGTAAAGAGGACTGAGAAGCAAAGGTTCTCTTATAAGGAGAAGAGGAAATAGATATCTGAGGAACAGAAGAAGAGGAAGGTGTAGGAGAAAATGTAGTAGGAAAGTGTAGAGTGGAATGTTTAGGTTGCCTGGTATGACAAATAAAGTGAGGAGGCGGGGTAGGTATCAGGGAAGTGGTAGAGATTGGAGTATCTGGATTTAGAATGGAAAATGAATTTGGCTGGTGGATAGGGTGTAGGGTGAGTAGGAATAGGATGTAGGTTTAGGGTATAGGGGAGAGATACCTGGGGAGATGCAGAAACATAGGGTGTAGGGTGAGTAGACATAGGATGTACGTTTAGGGTATAGGGGAGAGATACCTGGGGAGATGCAGAAACATCTTGTGAGGATAGTAGGGGAGCAGAGCGAAGGATATTTTTGGAATAAGTTGAGAGAGAAAAACCTCACCGTCATGCTTCCTGTCTGGCCTCATGTAGAGTGAGGCATAGTTTAAATCTAAGAACTGCTACCTCACACTCAAACTTACAGGCAGGAGACTCCTATGAAATAAATTATGGGAGTCTACACAATTGGCACAAGTACATGACTGATCACGGCAATCTGAACGGTCATGACCAGGTTGGGAACATAGACGGCAGCAGCCTGTGGAGCGACAATGTTTGGCCTTGACCAGGAAGGAGTCGATATTGTCGAACATGATAAGACAATCTACCAATGTAAACCTCATGGGGGAGGTCTTGTCTATGGAAGCTAATCTTGGCAATATTGACGTGGGATTTACGCTGGCCTCTGGGAGGAAGAGTGTAATGCTGTACTGCCACTGCATCATATTCAGCAAGGCAGTCTGACCAGTCCTTGTGACCTTGTGACATGGGACAAGCATTTGGGGGAATAGAAACAGTTCCAATACAAGTATTAAGAGAGGAGTGAGGTTCAGCAGGAATGGGTTTGCCAGTGAGGTCAGTTAGGGTAGAAAGTGCATGAGCTTGGGATTCGGATATAACTGTGACAAGATGTGAACGATCAGAGCGACTGCGAAAGGTAACCCTGCCTACTTTTTTCTGGAGGCACTGCTGAAAGAGAAGGGTATTCTCCGAACAGGGGGCTGTGGGGGAAATTACAAAGAATCGATCCCACTCGCCTGGGCCAAAGAGAGTACTTGAAGGTTTGCAGAAGTAGGGACAGTCAAAGGACGAGGGTGAGAGGAACATGGGGTGGTGTGGAGTGGAGTAGTTCTGCAGCAGGAGATGAAGAGGAGAATGTTGGGGAAGAGAAAGGAGTGCTTTCTAGAGGTTGAGTAATAACCTGGGTGGGTGTTTTGGAATGGTTAAAGTTGTTTGTAAGCATCGAAGAGAGGGTATTAGTATCAGTGGTCAGAGCCATGATCAAAGGAAGGGCAGGGGTCAGTCGGCTGAGGCCCAAGGTAGGGGTGATCCCCCACATTGGCTCTCAGTCCTTGTCTCCTAAGCCCTCCCACAACGACAATCTAGGTTTTGGAAGGGTTAGATATTCATAAATATTGATTTGTTGTACATCAAGCCATCCTGAAAGTTGTCTTAACCACACTCCTTTTAGCAAATGATATGGACAGTCTTTTAATTTTATTACATCTAGTTTATCTGTATATTACTTTTTCCTTTCCACCAATGACATCGCAAAATCTTTGTCAGACATTTTGCAAAAAATTAATAATAATAATATTAATAAAAAATAAATGAATAATACGAATCGGAGAACATATGTAATAATTTCAATTGTGGGTATTTTCCTTTGAAAAACTGGTTTGTTTTCACCCACTGATTTTCTTCTGGAGATGTCATTTGTTGTGTATTATTCATTGTGCATGCCTTGTTTTTGTTTGGAGATCTTTTGGTTTGTTTGGGGTTCTCTGGCCTAATGTTTAATATTTGCAACAAATAAATGTGCTAGACATCAAAGGTCATATAGCATTATGTCGGAAAGGATAAAGGAGTTAAAGATTAGGATAAGATGTGTTAGATGTCAAAGATTTGAGAGTGTTATAGGATGGTATGGTAGTGAAAAGGGAAAGAGGGGAGTAAGTGAACTAGAGCAGAGATTAGTAGAAATGTGAGAGTTAGGAGGGTAGGGTGATTGAGTGAATTACAGTGTATCTGTCACTAAGGAAGGCATGGGAACAATGTTCAAGGAAAACAGAGATGGATGTTGGAAAGTAGAAGAATCCAGGGAGAGGGGGAGGGGTGTTAGATGTCAAAGATTTGTGTGTTAGAGGAAAGTATGGTAGTGAAAAGGGAAAAGAGGAGAGTATATGAAGTAGAGCAGGGATTAGTAAAATGGAAAAGGTTAACAAGGTAAAGCAATTAAGTGAATTGAATTGTATATGTGACTGGGGAAGGAATAGGAGGATAAGAATCCAGGGACTGGGGAAGGTGGTGAAGTATCATAAAGAATGTCTGGAGGGGAGGGGGTCTGGAGGACACTGTTGTGATAGAAGAGATTTGTGTGAGTATTCAGGTGGAAACAGTAGAGAGAGTGGGGTATGTTAGGAGAGTGTAGAAGAAAGGCGGGTGGAGGGAACTAGAGGAGGATGGATATCTGCAAATACTTTAAGAGGACCGTCCCTAATGAGGAGGGGACATGGGGTCAAATTGAGATAGCTAGCATATAGTATAGGTACATGGATGAGGAAACTACCAAACAAGTATTAAACGCCTATTATGGCTCGATGTTTTCCAGCTGACGTGAGACCCGCTGAACACCTGGGGAGACACATCCCTAATGAGTGCTCAGGTACACCTATGTGGACTACTGCTTCCTGCAATCATGCATACGCCATTTGATTATGCCATTGTGCATAGATATGAGTTCTTGAATGTTCAAGGAACACTTTTATACCAATATCAGAAAAAAATTATATCACCGTGATTTATGATGAAATATTTTGTGAAATAAATCTAAAAATGAATGCAAGTTTTGTGTCCTTTTATACAGGAAATATCCTTCTATCAAGACTCCCTGGTAAAGTGTTGTAAGTTCCGAAGAAATCTGTAGGTATATAACGTACGAAGCACTAATGTTTGAAAATAGCATTATAGGTAGGGATTGAAATATTTCCATTAAATTTTGCTCAACGGTCGGTACATTAAGGCATCAGTAAATTTGATTTGATTTGAAATTGGTCATTCCTGCTGTGAAGAGGACTTTGTTATGAAGGTCACCAAATAATCAGATTTTTGAACTTCAGATGTATAATCGAGATACTGATTATTTCATATTGAAGGTGATAGTACTCAGTAATACCCATTCTGAAATAAAAACTATATGGGATTTTGAACTTGATTTTGTACGCAGTCTTCGTCTAGAGTTGAAAGAGCTATCGCACCTGTTTTGTACATTTCCGATAAAAAATAATACATTTAGACGTTAGTGTACGTTTTAGGTACCATAAATTCGCAAATATCCCACCACACCTAGGCGTCTGCATGATTTTATGCACTTCTTATTAAAGATAATGGGTGCAAATGGCTAATCAACAACTCTACACTTGTTTCCCTTTGCAATCTGCTAATATTGACAATTATCGAAGAAAATGGTTTGTAGGGTAACTAATATATCTTATTCCTTTAGATATACAAGTGAATGTAGGCCTACTATATAACGATGATTAATTTTTGTTTTAGCTTGATGTGTGTGTTTCCAAACATATGACATCCCTCAAAAATTAGAAACACCAAGTAATCACCCCCCCCCCCCTCCCTGTGTGAAGCATGGGAAAAATTTGACGACGTCAGTAAGTTCCCGATTTCCATGTACTAAATTCATAAGCTTCTAAAATTCTCAAAATTGAATCACCATGTTGTATTCATGCTAGGACTTAATAACTTGGATGTTTTGTACTGATATTGCCATCCACAGTTCATTTTTTTCAAAATCGAAGTAAAAAAAAAATCAATAATTAAAACAAGTAAGTAATTAAAAAATTAAAAAAGGTTCTTATCTGGTATAAATTACTTGTCTCTATGGCAAAATGCAAAAAAAACAAAAAATAGTTCTCTATGTCAACCAGTCCCCTGAAAAAAAAAAAAAAAAAAAAAAAAAAAAAAAAAAAAAAAAAAAAAAAAGATCTAACACATGATTTCTTTGTGGATTGTTCAGGAAAAAACTGTGGGACACATTATGTACCGAAGAAGAGGGGGAAAAAAAAATGTTGACTTTTTTTTGCCCCCCCTCCCCCCCATGGGGATGCGAGGTCAAAATTATATATGAAACGAAATGCAATTTTATATTCTATGTTATGCAAAAAGAATCAATGAGTTATCTCCAACCAATTTTTTTTTATGATGAAATGAGTAGGGAAAGGTGGTCATCTCCTGGGACAGTCCCCTTAAATGTAGAAAGAGTGGAACAAAACGGGTGGGGGCGGGTGGGGGCGGGTGGGGGGGTGGGTTTGCCTTGGGTCATCTTTAGGAATTTTGGATGTCAAGAGTTTCTAGAGGGGAGTTGCATGAAGTGGACTGATAAATATAGGTTAGTAAGAGAGGTTCTTTAGCATAATGTGTTGCTTTACAGTTGAGTTAGTTTCAGTGTGTATGTTTGCTTTCTGTTTTACATTGCTGGTTGTACTGTTGTGTTTTCATGGGTTTGTTGTGTATCTAAGTTGCTTGTTTTGTTTTGTTAGTTTGTGGTGCACTTGTTTCTTTTATTTCATTATTACAGGTTCAAGTTGTAACTGTTTTTTAATCTCTAAAGAATTGGGTGTTTCATTCTCTTTATCTATTTCCTGTGCTAATTTGTGCTCTGTACATTCATCATTAAAGCTATGTCCATATTGGCTAAATTTGTTGCCTCTTTCATTGATCATACCTTAAACAGGTGAAACATTTCAAGATGGGGATTGTATATTGTCAATTGCTACACTTTCGGGTAAGGCTCCTCTAAAAGTGATTCTTAGGAATTTTGTTAGAATAGATTTTTCTTCAATTGTATGGTCTTGTTTGGTCTTTTAAGGGGGACATCGTGACAAAAATTTTCAAAAATACTCGAACATTTGAAAAAATTCTCTTGGAATCTAGTGGGGTTTGGCAATCCTGAGACGTAATATTTTAGTTAAATATGTGAAAGTAAAGGAGTTATAACTAAATCTCTGACCCCCTCCACCCCCCTGCCTCCCGCTCCGATGTTTACATTGTCGTGTCCATGAAAATATACTCAGCAAATTTTTTTTTTCTGATTTTTTTTTTTTTTTTTTTTTTTTTGGGGGGGGGGGTTATTTTGGCATTCTCTGTTAGCTAGCTGGCAACTCTGTTTTGCCATCAGCTGATCGTCAAGACTGGGGCTCTGGGACACAAAACTCCACTAGAAAATCAGAGAGAAAGGTTGCCAGCTTGTACCTCCACAACACCATATTGCAGACATAGGCCAATATAACACAGTAAGGGGACAATACTAATTGTAATGTTATTTTAGTATTTAATAAACGTAATATGATCAGAAATACTTCTTAATCACAGCTGCAGCAGTTGTTTAAACATTTAAATACCTCACAAGGTCAGGTTAGGCACTGCAAAGCCTGTGGTGACATGCATACTTCCACAATCATGTGCAGTTTTTACAATTAGTACTTTGCAAAAGGACAATGCACCAGCTACACTTCAGAATACCATGTGAATGCCATAGAATGCAGCAAGATTGCCACAGAGATTAGAATTCTAAAAAAATAATAATAATAATAAAAAATAAATAAATAGATAAATAAAAAATTTAAAAGCTGAATATATTTGCGATGGTTTTCTTAGAAAAAAATTTCATTTTGGGTAATAGTAGCCCATATATTATATTGTGATGTTCATAAGACTGAACATTTAGATAAAAAAATAAATTCCCACTAAACTAAAACAAAATTTAAAACTCAGGTCTTTGCAAGTTTTAGATATTGCTATAGACTATAGGTGGTAATTTTTTCAACAAGTTTGTTCAACGGAAAAGTGCGATTTTAAAGAGTTTGTGATGGTTTAAAAAATTGTTTTTCAAGAATAACTTTATTATTTATTATCCAAATGATCTGAAACTTGGTGGCATTTATAACTTTATATGTATGTATAACATATTAAAAAATTACGAAAATCTGATCATAACTGACGCACTTCAGTCTCAAGCGCGATGACCCCCTTAAATCTTATTTCCTCTATTATTTAATTTGGCTTATTTCCTTTTGTTCTTATTTCTTCTGTATTTTTAATTTTTAGTTCTGTTCATTGTAAGATTTTTACTTGTTGGTTGGGGTTCTTCCAGCATTTACCATCCAGCTTCTTTGTTTTTTAGTTGTTTTGAATTGGATTTTCTTCCTGATCACTTTCTTTTTTTTTCTTTTTTTTTTTTTTTGTTCTCTTTGTTTGATTATTATGGTCCATATAATAGACCAATTCAGGGTCATCACCTGGATCAGTTAAGTTCACCGTCCATAGGAAAGTATGACATTTTGCAAAAAAATATTTAAGAACCACACAAACTCAAAGAATATATGTAATCATTTCAATTGTAGGTATTTTCCTTTGCAAAACTGATTTGTTTTCACCCAGAAATTATCATTGCTATCGTGATCTCGAGATATGATGTCAAACTGGATATCGATTCCATGCACGGGCAAGCAGGAAAGTCTGGTTATGATATACTAAACCTGTACCAAATAGCTTATCAAAACGGAAGTGACTACTGGTATCACAGAAAAGCCATTGTACATGTATGGTGAAACAAACAAGATGGGGGCATCTTGATATGAGATGATACCACTCTTACTTAGGTATACATTACCGAGAGCAACACAGAGATAATGGGAAATTGAAACCGCCATCTTATAGAACCCAAGAAATTATCTACCACGGGAAAAGACAAAAATGTTATCTCTGTAATAGTCTCACTTTATATTTTAACAAAGGAGTTAAAAATTAACTTTATACTGTAACAAAGTTAACTTTATACTTTATGCAACACTATACTTTATACTATAACAAAGTTAACTTTATAGCCCATACTTTTAAAACCTTTCACCAGTGCTGGCATTTGATTTTACCAGGCAATCGGGAATTTCATACTATTAAAAATATGGCAAGTGTTCGCCAGGGCTGGCATAAGATCGTATTGGAAAAGCCTGGCGAAGCAAAGTCACGCGAGCCCTACCTTTCCCGTGATTGAATACCATTAGTAACATATTTGTGTATATGATATAGGAATCCCATTGTAATTTTAAAATATCTGAAAATCACAATTTATTATGATATCACATATATACATAGTTTTTTCAAGATCAGTCGAGAGCTCAAGACATCAGCTGTATTTAGCAGAAATACAAGATGTTAGCGCCTAGCAATCCCTTTCATTCGCCAGGCCTGGTGATCGCCCGCCTTGGGTTTTAAACTAGGTTCTCCCTCACTCAGATGATTGCCTGGCGTAACTTCGCCAGATGAATGCCAGCACTGGCGAAAGGTTTTAAAAGTACTTTATACTATACTATATCAACTTTATACTTTTATACAAAAAATAACGGTTCATTTTTCGATTATGACAATCGGAACTTCCCAGACAATATCTATATCATTTGTTCTCGTGTGACGAGAACAAATCTGATGATCATTTCTGTAGTAATCACAGCCAATGATCTTGATGTGTTAAGTCCCGTTAGCAAGGGAGGAATAGCAAACAGAAATGTGCAAAACTAGCACAAAAAACTCTACGAACATGAGCACCACGTTAACTAGGGCGGTAAATAAACTTACCGACGTGCTAGAGTTTGAAAAACTTTTGGCAAAATCTACTGGATTTCACACTTTCCAAACCCCCCAAAACATCCTGACCCATAACCCAACTTAACCTAACAATTTACGGTGTCGTGAGCAGAAGTGCCCTTTGGACATTGCCTGAGGAGAGGGTTGTTGGGGGGCAAGCCCCCCAACACCCTCCGAATCAATGTAATGAAACATTCTCATCGGTCTCCTGTCACCGACTACCAAAAACGTCCTGTCAAACCTGGTGTCAGAAACACGAAAATGCACTTGCGAAGAAGTTTCTTCAGACCGATTTCCTTAAATCACTCTCTAATAAATCTTGAAACATGGAAATGAGGTGTAATAACGTTAACAAAGGCCACATATATGTGGAACAGTAGACACTGATAATTAGCCAAATATCGTTTTGACGGCACAGCAATACATGAACTACTTATCAGAGCGCAAGAATGAGTTGACTGGTCATAATTTTGTTTACATTCACGATGTCAACATGGTGAGGGACTTCCAAAAAGATGGGTCGGTCGTCTCTCTTGTCTATTATGTAACTCCTTTATTTTCAATTTGCACACCTTATGCCATAGACAAAAAGTGTCTTAATTAATGTCAAGGTAACCATTCCATATCTTTTTTTTACTCAATTTCTAATTGTTATACACTGTAAATTTTCCAAAATGACTTTATACTTTAACAAAGGAGTTAAAAATGTACTATTTTACTAAACCTAACTGATATAAGATATTGAACTGTAGGCCTACAAAGGTATCATTAGACACACATTATAGGACGGTAGAGTACTAGGGAAGGAATACAGCTGATGTCTTGAGCTCTCAACTGGAATATTGATGGTCTTGAAAAAACTATGTATGTACGTAATTTCATAACACATTGTGATTTTCAGATATTTTAAAATCATGTGATTCTTATATCATATCATACACAAATATGTTACTAATTTATAATATGAAAGCAAGAAAATGGTATTCAAACACGGGAAAGGGAGGGCTCTCGCTACTTTACTAGCGTGTTTTTAATAATACAAAATTCCCGATCGCCCAGCGAAATCGAACGCCAGCACTGGAGAAAGGTTTTAAAAGTACAGGCCTTAGTCTCTGGCGTTGTTCTCAGTAACAATTATCCTTACTTTGGTTAGGTTAAGTTTGATTTAGTTGGTGAAGTTAGTCTAGCATGGTTAGGTCTGGTTTGTACTTTTTACCCGGAAATGACGTCTATATGCTCATATGGATGTGTGTACCATACACCAAACCACAAGAAATTGAATAAACTGTCATATGCGTATCCTCGGCCCATAAAGAGATAATTCTGTACAGACCTGAGCTTCTGTAATCGAGGGGCTTTCCATCCCAGGGCCCAGTGGACGCTGTCTTGGTCAAGGTTCTAATTGTTACCCAATTTATTCACACATTAACTATGAAAATTTAAATCATTAAGGTAATCAACAGACTACACTGTTGTAATTTCAAGAAATATCTTATATCTGTGCATTACCGAGTTCCAATTACAGCAACTGTGTTCCTTGCAAAGTGTAGGAAGTCGTTTGATTTCTCTCTAAATAGTCTTACACCTATTTCCTATCCATTACACATCTGTACCTATGGTTGTTTTCAACAAGTATTCTGGTTCCCATACCCTTATGCTCTTGGCTCTCCCTTTCCTCCTGTGTAAGACCTGTTTCCTGAGGTGCATCTTGATCTTCGCTACTTTGGATTATGTGCACAATCTCCTCTTCATTCGCAGAACTACTGCAGGTCAGAATTTCTTCGATAATTTCTTCATTCGCCGCCATTTGTGGTTCCCCGAACTCGTCTGACAAAGAGCTTCTCTCAAAGCGGTTACTCGCATGTGATATATCCGTATGTACATGAACACACACATACACACACGAACAAATCTGTAATATTGTATGTGTGTGTGTGTGTGGGGGGGGGGTAAATATAATCCGTATGTGCGTGTGCTTTTCTCGATTGTCTTTCATCTATTCGAAGAGTTTGCTCACTGCCATCTGCCATAGGCAATGACACTCTAATTATGCTATGATTACTGCATTAATTGGTAGAAGTAACCATTAATTAGTTATGATAAAAAAAATTCTAAGGGAATAAAACCAAACTCTACAGCCTCAATACTAACAAAATCTATTTTGTGGTTTTATTCCTTTAGAATGTCTTATCATCATAACTAAGGGTTATGTTTTGCCAATTGATGCATTAATTACAGCTTAATTAGAATGTCACTGCTTCTGGCCGATGACATATCTATTATTGGCCATTTCTTTAGTTTTGAATTTTGATACAAATTTATATATTTCTTTCTTATAGGCTTCGCAAAATTTTGAATATTGTATATCAATGTTCTCTTCGTTAGGATTGCGTCCAAGTGTATGCCATCAAATAAATCTTTAAGGCCGCTTTCATACCAAGGTGACATATCGCATGTGGCAAATGGCAAGTGGTGAGTGGCATAGTGATTTCAGACCAAGGTTACACGTGGCACGTGTTACTCGGTTCACAAGATGGCATCCTCGGGGGTTGATGATGTTATTGTTGTTCTTTGTCCTAACTATACTTGTAATAATTGTCTATCTGTCACTTGGAGGAATAAAGTGGATGGCTTTGGGGATGATGTATGGTAAACTTGTTCCAATACACTGAAGATGTATGTGAGGGAATTTATTATGATAATTCTAACCACTGAGATTATTTTGATTGTATTGAGGTGATGTATTATCATACATCATTTGTATAATACAACATTTGTATTTTTCCACAGTTTGAATAAATACTATGTTAACTGTCTGGAAAAGACATAGCTGTGCACGAGAGAAGGCAACCATCGCATCGTTTCCTCCTGAGACTGCGCGTGATTAACCTCTAATTCGAGGATTATCAAACATCGCTCACTGGGCGAACGATGTTTGGCGGAATCTTTCTACACACTTAAAAATAGTGCCGCGTTTCCGTAACAGTATTTCTTCCGTTTTCTAAATATGAAAGATAAAGAAAACGGATATAAATAAGAAAACTGAACTGTACATTCTCTTGAATGGATGGATATTTTATTACAGTAACAGTGCGTAGGGTCAGATTCTGATTAATATAGGATTCCCCTGCATTAATTTCTTGTTCATTGCACTTCATAAAACAATATACAATTGTAGAGTTGCGTATTTTTAGTTACACGAACGCACCCGGATTCATGAATTCGCTTATGCGAACGCGTGGTCGTGTTGCCTACTTGGGGTGCTCATTTTTTATTTTAATGCCTTTTTCTGATGCCCTTTTGGCAAGCCCTTGCCCTTTTTATAAACGCCACACCTCCAGAAGTATACATAGTAAGTTTTGGGTTCGATAGGAGCTCATTTAACCCACACTCAAACCTCTTACAATTTCGATACTTGGCTACCCCTGCCGTGACGCGCCATGGAGTCGCCACAGAAGGCAGTTGGCGGGTGACCTTGACTGTGGAAAGGTGTGAGTGTGGGCTGGGGAGGACTCCTGACTTTGATATTTGTGCATTTCGTGATATTTTGTGATGTACTGCTGCGCTACCTGTTTTTCAGTGATTTTCATGTATCTGAATCTGTGATACAGAGGCTGTAGTAGTGATAGTGCTCTAAATAAAGCCGTTTGCATGAACAGTTTGTATCACGACTCCTGCAGGAGGTAGAAATGGCCGGCTTTTCCCCATGCCCATGCCCACATCTTCTCTATGGTCCGAGGATCACTCGTCAGCTCCTGTAGTATGGTGAGTGTCGGTGCCCCCCCCCACACACACACTTTTACCACTACAGATTCGTGGTGGCTAGCGAGGGATAGGGTTTTTGTTTACATCCCTGCCCGCGCCTTGTTGTTATTGTATTAATTCTTTTACTTAAATTTCATGGGGTTTTAGTATTAATTGTTTTATTTTAAATGTCATGGGGTTTTAGTATTAATTGTTTTACGTAAATGTCATGGGGTTTCATTTTTTCTTGTTTTATACTTGCATTTTTTTTTTTGGGGGGGGGGGGGATTGTTTCTAGCTGTTCACTTTAACTTTTATGGGTAATTGTATTTTTGGCAGGTTTTACTGCATCTTGCTTTTATTTTCCCACGTTTCATTTTACTGCTTTTTCTGATTTTCTCAGGATTCATTTTATGTATTATTATTGTTTTGCAACTTTACATGTGTTTTATGTCTCCTGGCCAGGACCCTTTTTTTTTTTTTATGTAATTTTACTATTTTTGTCATTTAATGTTTTATGATTTGTTTTACCAGTGCCCTTTGTTTTTATCAACTTTGTTATTTTACTTGTGTATGCTTTTGTGAACTTTGTTTTTATCAACTGTTTTTTTTTTTTTATTTCTGTGGTGCCTTTGTGCTCGTGAACCTTGTTGAGTGAAAGACGCTTTGTCCGAAGGGGTGTTGATATACCGCCAGTGTGTCGCACCCAAAGTGCAGTGATATTTCTCAGTGCGACGTGGAGGGCTGTGGGCCAGCCCAGTATAGTATGTGGTCGTGCACTTCACGGCCCCACAGCTCGCAGTCGCTGCCTGCCATGCCCCGCAGTAAGGCCTCGCAGCCAGGGTCTTGCCCATCGACCCCGGAAGACGCAGGACTTGAGGCCGAACCACCCATGGCTTCGGGAGGTGTGCTGCATGATGCGTGGGCTGTTGCGGCTAGTGGCTTAGAGCTGCCGTAAGTGCAACTGGCTGAGTTGGAAGCCCGGCTTATGGACCAGCTGGGTGCGCAGATAGGGGACCAGCTGACCCGCATGCAGGCACAGATGCAGCCGCAGTTGCAGTCACAGATGCAGGCGTTGGCGACTCTCCTGAAGAGCCAGCAGCCCACACCGTCTACCGCTGCCGAGGGGATGGTGACAGCCGCTGCTGCTACGCTACCACCCTTGTCAACCCTTCAGCCTCGTAGCGAGAAGGTCGCTGAGCAGCCGCCTCGTCTGCCTCCACCTGTGACTGTAAGTACACAGCGTCCTGCACCTGTAGCCTCGTACTTGGCTCCTGTGTTGGGTGGTCAGCCAGATGCTGATGCAGGAGACAGGAGAGACAACTGCTACCTCTAGAGAGCCAGCTTCCTTGTCTGCGGCCGAATTGCAGCCACCACCACCCATGTTGTCGGGGTCTGTACCAGGGCCTGCGGCCCATCCGCAACCTTCAGTGCTGCCTCAGTCGACACAGAAAGGGCTGCACCTGCAGCAAGCTACACCGTTCTCGCAGCCCCCTGCCCATCTACACTTGGCACCTCCAGTAGCTGCGAATTGTATGCCGCCCTACTCCTAGTCAGTGCCAGCTCAACCATGTGGTCACGCCTGTCCTCGCTCTACACTGGCCAGCGGACGTGATGAGGTGCCCGTCTTTTGTGGTGAGACACCTGCCTCCCTGGGTATTCAGTGAAATCAGGAGCTGGAGTCCTAGATGTCCAACATCGAGCTTTCAGTCTGGCCTGCCACCTCCGAGGATTACATCCACATGGCACGTAGCATGGTAAGTGGATATGCCTGGTCGGTGCTGAACAGCCCTGTGTTCACCAGCATCCAGGACTGGGTGAGTTTCAAGGCTCAACTCCAGGACCAGTTCCGTGGTGTGGCCACGGCTCAGCATTTATACAATATGCTTGGCCAGGCAAGGATGGCAGTAGGTCAGGGGCCGCTGGACTTCTTTCGTTCAGTGGAACTGGCAGTGCAGCAAGGTGTGCGCGACAATCCACAAGACATCAGGAATGCTGAGGGCCTGATGCAGGGCACCTTCCAGAAAGGACTACCAGGTTGGCTTTGTGGACAGCTACTCTGGCACGACTTCCCCTCTACTCGTAAGATGGCCGAGAAGTGCCAGGCCCTGGGATTCTGTGGTTGGGGCGAGACACCCTTCTGGATGTTCATGGGCTCCTGAGGATGGAGCAGTCATCAAGTTTGTGGCCACCTCAGCCTAACACATGTGACAGGATGGTCCTGGGCTTGTACCACCCAGGGCAATATCGTGATGCAACCATAACTGGCCTGGAGTTTTACAGGGACCTTCTACCTCAAGTGGCGCTGGTTGGTGGGACACAGGTTCACAGCCAGCTCGAACCCCTGCCGCAACATCACCCCGCAGATGGTCTCCTCGCAGGATGGGAAGTCAGCAGCGACCTTGGTGTGACTGCCATCGGATGGAGGGCCATCACACCAGCGATTGCTATCAAGAAGAGGTCGGTGCTACAACTGTGGTGAGATGGGGCACCTGAGAGCTATGTGTCCCTTTGGCCAAGGCCGCTCGGGTGGAGTCTCCCAGCTTGCAGGCGGCCGTGCTAGCACAACGGGAACTGAACAGCCAGCCAAGAACTAGGTTCACTGGACGGCCCATGATAGTCCTTGAGGTGGAGGGGAAGCCGTTTTCCTGCTTTTTGGACACGGGGTCAGAGGTAACGATGGTGAAGAGGGAAGCCGTTACATGCCTGCCAGGAGTCCGCTTGTATGCCAGCTCAAGAGCGTTACAGGGCGTTTCAGGCCAGCCGACCCCTGCCGTGGCAGAAGTGGATCTTGCCTTCACCATCCATCCGAAGCTGAGTGTCACCCACTGGACCTGTGTTGTAGAGGGCCTTCGCTTCCCTGGTGACATTTTGATGGGAATGGACCTGTTACACCGCTTCCCTGTCTGCATGGTCCTTGAAGGTCTCTGCCAAGAACTACGTGGAGTTGGATGGCTGCCGTCAGAATATCGTTCACCAGAGGTGGCACAACTGGTTATCATGTGCCTGCTTGCCATGATGTTGCTGATGAAACCCCTGAAGCAGTCGAGACTCCCAAGCTGTCGCAGTCCCCTTCACCGGTAGCCGTCTCGCCGGTCCACGTAGCTGAGGAGACTGTGGTAGAGGCTAGGTCTGGCAAGTTTGTGGCTGCTACTGTGACCCGCAGCTTTCCTGATAACATATGCCTGCCCATTGTTGAGACCTGCACTGATCTCCTCACCGTTCCCCGCACCCTTGTGACTGTCCAGGGTCACCGTTCCAGTGTGTGGGTTGTTAACCCGAACCCAAAGCCACGGAAGGTTCGCCCAGGTACTGTGCTGGGGTATGCTTCTTTCCTGGAACCAGGAAGGGGAGGTGGTATGCACAGTCCCAGCCTCTGCGATGACCTCCGACAGCATGCCTCCTGCAAAACGCTTGATGGCCACGGCCACTCCAGACCTGGAGTCAGAAGAGTTCCCAGAAGAGGACGAGTTTTTGGACTGTGGTGAGTTCCAGGACGATGATTACCATAGTACTGCATGTCTGGAGTTTGGGTACGAGGACGAGGACTTCTTCGTGTTTCCAGACACGCCTGCCCTGGATGAAACTTGTCAGCATGACAAGTTGGAGGCTGCCTGTGCTGCTGTAGACTCAGGTACTGGTGGCACTGAGGCATTGCCCTCGGGCATCTGACAGCAGACCAGGAGGGGCAGCTGCGTGGAGTGCTAAACCATTTCCCAACTCTGTTCTCAGGAGACAAGCTGGCAGTAGGGCATGTTCCAGGAGTGCAGCATCGTATCATCACCACAACCGATACCCCAGTTTGTGTGCGACAGTGGAGGCTTCCACAGAAGATGAAGGAAGTGATACGCACAGAGTGTGACCGTATGCTGATCCAAGGCGTTATTGAACCATCCTTGAGCCCTTGGCTGTCACCGGGTGGTACTGGTCAAGAAGAGGGATGGAACTCACCAGTTCTGTGTCGACTACCGGGGCCTGAATCGGGTGACGATCCCAGACGCCTACCCTCTTCCCCGCATTGACGAGATGCTGGACTCTCTGACAGGGCGCACCTGGTTCACTGTTCTCAACAGCCGGTCAGCCTACTGGGCCATCTCTGTGCACCCTGATGATCGCCAAAAGACTGCCTTCGGTGACGGCCATCGACTGTTGCAGTTTTGCAGACTTCCCTTCGGCCTCTCAACTGCATCGACGACGTTCCAGAGAACCATGAACGTTGTCTTGGCTTCTGTCTTGGGACGTCACACCCTCGCGTATCTGAATGATGTGGTGGTTGCATCGGCAAGCTTCAGCGAACACCTGCAGCATCTCCAGGAGACTCTAGCTCTTCTGCACGACGCAGGGATGAAGTTAAACCTGGAGAAGTGTGAGCTTGCCAAGCACCAAGTGAAGCTCTTGGGCTTCATTGTTGGTCCTGAGGATGTGAGACCCAACCCCGACAAGACTGCTGTCATTGCTGACATGAAGCGACCTCGCTCAGTGCAGGATGTCCGCCGCTTCCTGGGTGCTTGTGGTTTCTTCTGTTGCCACATCCAGGGGTTCGTGGCGATGGCTAAGCCTCTGACAGCCCTTACCAAGAAAGGGGTGAAGTTTGAGTGTGGAGACGCTGCTCAACTGGCCTTCGCCGCTTTGAAGGACATCTTGGTCAACAACCCAGTGATTTGCCTGCCAAACTTCAGTCAGCCCTTCGAGGTGCACTGTGACGCCAGCACACAGGCTTTAGGTGCGGCCCTTCAGCGTGATGCAGAGGGTGTGCCTCATGCTGTCGCCTACTGGTCCTGTACCCTGAAGGATGCTGAGACCCGATATGCCGTTATCGACCTGGAGGCACTGGCTGTGGTGGAAGCTGTCCGAGCCTTTGACCCGTACATCTATGGCCGACGTTTCGAAGTTTGGACCTACCACCAAACACTGGTTGAGGTATTTTCCCGGCATACGAAGAGCACCCGTCTTAGTCGGTATGCCTATGAGCTTGGGGGCTACGACTTTGTGCTCAAGTACAAGATAGGGGCCAGCAACCATGTGCCAGATCTCCTTTCACGACCTGCAGGTGATGCATCTCCACGTGCGGAGAAAGCTTGCCCACTAGAGCAAGCCCAAGAGGCACATGAAGATACTGCAGACCCACCGGACTTCACCAGGATGACGGCTGAGCAGATGAGGGAGCACCAACTACAAGATCCGGCATGCGGGGACCTGCTTGGTTGGCTAGAGGGTCGCCAGACTGTACCTGGGGAAAGAGCTCCTGCGGCACTTTCCAGTTTTGAGATGGAGGAGGGCGTTCTGTACTACCTGCGGACTTTTCCAGACCGGGTAGTAAGGCAGGTTTACGCTCCCAACCATCTCCAGCCACAGGCCCTGCAACGCGCACACTGCCCACCGACTGCGAACTATCCTGGGGTCCACAGTACATTCCATAACTTGCAGGGTGCCTGGTACTTCCTCAATATGCACTGCGTGGCACTTCCCCAATATGCACCGCCTGGCGAGGGAGTACGTGGCTAGATGCCATGCTTGTCGGCAGCGCAAGGGAGTGGCAGGTCTTGCTCCAATGGAAGGACATCCTTTACCAGAGGCTCCAGTGGTGAAGGTCTCAGCCGACCTTATGGACCTGCGGGGATCAGCGACAGGGTTCCGGTATGTCCTGTCCATTGTGGATCACCATACTCGGTTCATGCAGCTGGTTCCACTGCGTGACAAGAGTGCCAACAGAGTGCTGCGGGCTTTTGTGGATCACTACGTGACACTCTTTGGGCCACCCGACCATCTCCACACAGACAATGGCCTGGAGTTCTCTGATGAGTGGCACTCGCTTCTGGAGGCATTGCAAGTGCAGCACTCTTTTTCAGTGGCTTATCACCCCCAGTCCTATGGGGTGGTGGAGTGCACCAACCAGACAGTGAAGGACGCATTGGCAGGCTCCTTCGCAGTGGCCCACTCATCTGCCTGCTGTGAGCCTCACCCTGAACTCAGCCATCCATCGGGCTGTGGGGGACCAGCCGCTGTACTTGCTGACAGGTCGTATGGCGCTCTTTGGGAAGGGCCTGACTAACCTCCAGACTGTTGACCTGGACCTGTCTTTGGCATGCCTTGCAGATGCTCGCCGCCTAGCTGTTGAGGTGAGCAGGAAGATGCAAGAGACCAACAAGGCCCAGTATGACCAGGCTGCTCGCACCTCAGGCCCTTATGAGGAAGGCGCTCTGGTCTTGCGCAAGATCCAAGGGAACCATGGACCTTTGGGTGATTGCTGGCTTGGTCCCTGCCGCGTACAGAAGCGGTTAGGCCCTGTTAGTTACGATGTCCTGGACCTTCGGCCCTATACTATACTCCAGCCGCTGAAGTGGACTTCCTTGAGGAAGATGACCGAGTGGTGTGTGAGTGACTTTTGTTTGAAAAGCGAGCTTTGAAAGTGTTTTGAGCAGCTGAAGCAAACTATAGTGTGCCTTAAAGCTCCTGAGCTTTGTGCTGTGTTGTGAAGTTTGTGTTTGTTTTTATTGTGATTTACTTTTACTTGTCAGTTTTGTATTTTGATATTTTATGTTGTTTGTGTTTTGATATTCTTTTAGTTTTACCTTTTTTTATGATTTTAAATTTCTTTGTGCGTATTGTTTTAGGGTACTGGCCCTTCCGGAGGCTTGGCGTTTTCCGTCCAGGGGGAGGGGCTGTAGAGTTACATATTTTTAGTTACACGAACGCGCCCGGATTCATGGATTCGCTTATGCGAACGGGTGGTCGTGTTGCCCACTTGGGGTGCTCATTTTTTATTTTAATGCCTTTTTCTGATGCCCTTTTGGCAAGCCCTTGCCCTTTTTATAAACGCCACACCTCCAGAAGTATACATAGTAAGTTTTGGGTTCGATAGGAGCTCATTTAACCCACACTCAAACCTCTTACAATTTCGATACTTGGCTACCCCTGCCGTGACGCGCCATGGAGTCGCCACAGAAGGCAGTTGGCGGGTGACCTTGACTGTGGAGAGGTGTGAGTGTGGGCTGGGGAGGACTCCTGACTTTGATATTTGTGCATTTCGTGATATTTTGTGATGTACTGCTGCATGTCTGAATCTGTGATACTGAGGCTGTAGTAGTGATAGTGCTCGTAAATAAAGCCTTTTGCATGAACAGTTTGTATCACGATTCCTGTAGGAGGTAGAAATGGCCGGCTTTTCTCCATGCCCACATCTCTACGGTCCGAGGATCACTCGTCAGCTCCTGTAGTATGGTGAGTGTCGGTGCCCCCACACTTTTACCACGCTACACAAATATATTATGTAATAACTATTCAACAATATTCAACAATGCACCCACACATTATAGATGTATTAGATGTATAACTTCAATTAGACATTTAACCTGCAAACTTATTTTATATAAAAAGTATACCACTATTTATGGTGAATGTGTTGCAGTCACTCTGGGACTGTGGTTCTGTCTTTGGTGACATTGGATGAAATTTCCGTCATGACGTTCGGTCTTCTACTTCATATCAGTTCATACCATAATGATTTCTACAATTTTTATTCCTAATTTATTTGAACATGGGAAAATATTTTGATAATGCACTAGATACTTTCCATTTGCATCAAACCATCTATGATTATAAAGAATAACAAAAATACAGCCTGACGTCACCAACCATCAGTCGTTTTTTGTGCCCGTTTAGCAGACGAATTTCCGTAGAAGCCCTGCTTCAACACTACTATATGTTTCCCATACTTCTAAAAGTTTTCATTTGTATACCACATTTTATATTTCATTTTTTGTGTCAAATTGGTTGTATATAATAAGTTTGCCTATAAAAGCTTCATCAGAATCTGTGGGAGGTGGCAGTTTGCATGCTAAAAAAAAATAATAATAAATAATGAGGAAGTCCATTCTTGGCGTGGCATGCAGATCGCATGTGGCAAATGCTAAGGCCACGCCACTTCTGTGTGATAGGTTTCATGTTTCCATACGTTCATTTTCAAGTGGCGTGCCACATACCTTGCCATGTGCGACGTGCCACTTTGGTGTACAAGCGCCTTATGGCTTCTATCATTACCTCTCTTGTAAGTTATACTTCCTCTTTCTTTTGATGAGTCTTCCTGTTGCATACAGCATTTTATTCTAATTATTTCATGGACATTTGTCCTAAAGAAGGACAGTAATCATTTCCTTTATGTCACATTTATGCTTTGTGAATCTTAGGTCTAGCATAGATGGTTTATGTAGATCTCTTACCCGGTCTTTAGGAATGTGCCGAATTATGTATTCCTTACTTGTTAATAGTTCAAAATTCAGTGATACAAG
>NC_091582.1:13847850-13850350 GCF_042767895.1 Penaeus vannamei | reverse complement strand
TCCTAGTGCCTATTCCATGGTTCCCTACTGCGGTTTCGCCCTCTGTCTTTTTACCTATTTTGGCATTAAAATCCCCCATAATTATTGTGAAATGGGATTTTGTTCTCTCGCTGGCTAAGTGAACATCTTCATAGAAGCTCTCTATTTCTTCATCACTGTGGCTGCAGGTTGGAGCATAGACTTGAATAATTTTTAAGTTGTACCTAGTGTTTAGTTTTATTGTTACAGAAGCCACTCTTTCGCTGACACTATAGAAT
Source organism: Penaeus vannamei (assembly GCF_042767895.1). Lineage (NCBI taxonomy): Eukaryota > Metazoa > Arthropoda > Malacostraca > Decapoda > Penaeidae > Penaeus > Penaeus vannamei. Next base: position 13,850,093 of record NC_091582.1, on the reverse strand, counting down.
TCTACAATGTTCTTTTCTAAGCGTTTGTGTATTAAGAATCCTACCCCTAATTCCTGTTTGCTACCCAGAGGTTTTCCTCTCCAATAGAGCACGTGTCCCTCATTTAATAACTTCTGCTCTTCACCTAGTCTTCTAACTTCGCAGAGTCCTACTACATCCCATTTAATGGAAGAGAGTTCCTCTAGTAAAGCTAGTAAGTCGGATTCAGTTCTCATGGTCCTTATATTGTATGTGCAAAGGTTCATCAACGTGGGGCGGCCTGTCTTTACCCGGATATTTTTAGCACCCCCTGCTCCGGAGCGATCCTGATCGCCGCCGTAACCAGAGGCTCCTTCGCCTCCGGGGAATGGGGGCCGTTCCTGAATATTTTGTCTCATGCTTGGGAGGTGGACAGCCGATTTACCTCCCACCTACTGGCTTAGGTGTATCTTGGTGGGAGGGGAGTAATTTAGCCGGAATGCCATTGATAAGTCCCCCCAGCAGGTTTGGTCCTACCTGGAGTGGACTTAGGAGCGGCAATGCACGGCCTGCTCACTACTCCCGTGAGCTGGGCTTAATTATCAGAAGTGCATATATGTTTTATTTTTATTTTATTTATTAACTTCATTTGTGCGTATGTGCACCTGATGCAGACATATTCATTCCCGCACATGCTCTAAGTACTACGCATATGCTCATTCCCACGCATATGCATATGCAAGCATACACATTTATTCTTGTATCTATGCTTATGGATATGGATACTTATTCTTACGTTATAAATAACTACATACATGTCCATCATAGTCTGGCCTAGTCATATGTTCACATCGCCTGTCCGTTTATGCGCTTGTTATATGTTATTGATAAGTGAGTGAGTATACATGTGTATATTCACCCGTGTATATGTAAACACTCCTTTTTGCATACCTCGCAAACCTACCTATCGTTATACATACGCATGTATCTATCCCTGCATGTGCTCACGCATCCGTATATGAGCACATACATTTGCAGCATACACTAGTGCTCCCCCCCCCCTTTACATATGTGTATATATCTGTACTTGCTTTACATATAGCTACCTCTACGTACATACATACGTACTTACATACATACATATACTTAATTATTTATCCACCTTCCTACATCCTGCACACACCTATATACGTATACCTTTACGTATACACATATAAATACCTACATATGTCTACCTATTCATTCACCCACGCATACACATAAACACGCACATTATACATACCTATATACACATACACATATATACATGCTTATATACACATGTAAATGTACACATTCATGCATGAATATATACACCATATGTACAAATTTGCATATTTACGCCTTTAAACCCATGTATACCCTCATGTATAAGCACGGAACATACCCATATATAATGTACTCTATCACAAAGCTATATGGAACCTTATAGCCTTACGTAGACAACAGCAGCATACATACCCATGTATCCGCACATGAATTTAAACTCGCCTACACTCATATGACCTGTACACATATATACGCATGTACATGCGCACATATGCACCTGCGCACTTTCGTGCCTACGCGCTCATACTCGCGCACGAACGTATGAACAGTCTGCATAGGGGCACACACGCACTCCATTATAATGAGCCCATGCATTATAATGTCCTTAAATTGTAGTGTTGCAGCAGAGGAATTGAGGGAAGGATGTGGGTGGTGTGGGAGGATTTAGGATGGTATTGGAGGGGGTAAGGATGGGGTTTGGGATAAAGGGAGTTATAAGGGTGATTTTGTATCTGGCAATTTTTCGGAGCGGCGTCGCATTCCTTAGCTGTTGTTAAGCCTAACGGGGTGCGGCCTCGGCTGACCGCAGGTCATGGGGATCGGCGTCTGGCGCTCATCTGAGGTGCCAAAGCTTGAATTACGATTTAATATTACTTGATTTATTAGGCGTTTCTTCTGTCGAATGTCAGGTGATACTTTACGCTTTATGGGAACCAATTTTAACTTACCTGATTTTGTGATGTACTGTACTTACATACTGGCCGTTGACTGTTCCTTAGCAAATCTACTTGAGTGGAAACTGTAATGCCCGCGCTGTTGGCACTGTTACTCGGCGACCTGTGGCACAGGTGTTGCTTATCATTTCCTAATGCTTTCGTAATTTGGTATACTTTTCATGGGGTGAGATTATTATTATTATTTTCTTTTCACTGATTCTGAATACTGAGGCACTCTCGATGAACTAATGAACTTCTCTA
>NC_091582.1:13777136-13779636 GCF_042767895.1 Penaeus vannamei | reverse complement strand
CATCATCTTCTGTTTCAAGAGCTGAAGACTGCAAGCTTCCTTGTGTGCTCCTGTGATTGTTAGTAAATTCAATGTTTCCATCCTCTTCTACATGAAGTTGTGGATGTTCATGGCTGTCCCATTTACAGTATTGTATTTCAACCTCAGCATTTTCAGAGTCCTTTTTCTTCTTGCTGTATTTCTTCTCTTTTATATGAACATCAGCTCTGCACATTATCTGATGCTGTGGACATGTATTTGCTTCCATTATCTTTGATGAAGATATAGAGACTTTTTTTTTCTTTTTTCTCTTGGGACTCACACAATATGTGGCTTTCAACTTCTGGTAATTGAGAGGCAATGAATCCAGAATGTTCTGCTGTTCATAATCTGAGCACTTCTTTTTCTTTTTTTTCTTGTTAGACTTGTGAATTTCATTATTCAACTCAAGAACTTCCTCACCAATTAGACCCTCTTCATCTTCACAGTCTGAAAGTTCTCTCTTTTTTGTGTACATTACTTTATTAATGTTTGTTGATTCAAGGACTTTCTCACTGGTTGGGTACCCATCATCTGAGAGTTTTACCTTCTCTTTTTTCTTCTTTTTCTTGATACAGTCATCCAACTTTCTATACTGTTTCTTTTGAATCTGTGTCTCGGCTTTTGTCAAATCAAGATGTTCTTCACTCTCATGCCAAGTGATATGACTGTCAGAATTGGTGTTCCTATTTTTCCTTTTCTTCTTGCTTTTATTATTTCTAGGTGGCCCATCAATTTCCATCATTCTGTAAAAACAATTATTTTATCATAAAGACCACCATCTGGAAAGATATAGAAATTTGGTAAATTTCAAGGAACAGAATAGATATATTGTACAGGATATGGCCACAAATGTTTTTAAACCCTACATATATCAGAAAATTATATATGGTTAAAAAAGCTAAAACTGCACGAGCTTGGGATTCGGATGTAACTGTGACTAGGCATGAGCGATCAGAGAGACTACGAAAGGTAACCTTGCCTACTTTTTTCTGGAGGCACTTTTGAAAGAGAAGGGTATTCTCAGAATAGGGGGCTGTGGGGGGAATCACAAAGAATCAATCCCACTTGGCTGGGCCAAAGAGAGTATTCAAAAGGTTTGCAGAGCTATAGGCAGTAGAAGGATGACGGTGAGAGGAAGACAGGGTGGTGTGGAGTGGAGTAGTTCTGTGGGGGAGGAGGACAATAAGGAAGAAGAGCAGTGATATAGGAAGACAAGGTAGACATTGGACTGTGCAATAGGAGATGGAAAGGAGAATGTTGGGAGAGAGGCAGGGGTGCTCTCTGGGGGTTGAATAACCTGGGTGGATGTTTTGGAATGGATAGAGTGGTAAGTAAACATCGAGGAGGGGTCACAGAAGGGGAAGGGGTCAGAAAACCACCAAAATCAAATTCAGATACGCTATTTGATAAGGGGTAAGGCTAGGCAATTAACCAAGGGAATACCATGCCTATGGCTCCCGGAGGCCGTTCATGACTGACACAAAGTCAGCCTCTCATCCTTTCAGCATGAATCTCATCTTACAAATGGGATAGAAGAAGGGGATGAAGATCCAAAGAGGAGGGGAGAGAAGAAAAGACCAAGCAAAATTAGCTGTGGCGAAGGCTGAGGCTCAAGATAGGGGTGATCCCCTACATATATATTTTTCAACAGTCATACGGTAAGATAGGATGTTAGTGTAAGGGGTAGAAAGGGGGTAGTAAATGGAGTAGGATAGTTATAAATAGGAGGGGAAGGGATAAGGATAGGGGGTGACTAGATTAAATGTAGGATATTTATGTGTCTAAGGAAGGAGAATAAGTTGTCAAAGGAAAAGGTAGGATGTCTGAGAGGATGTCCCATAGCATGGGGGTCAGGAAGTGAGATAAATGAGGAAAAGCAGAGATGCAGGTTGCTGTGAAGTGGGGACAGGATAGTAGGATGTGTGTAACTGAAGGATTTGATGAGCATAGGGGTGGATCAGATTGAGACATGAGATAGGAATGTGTGAGGCATGTGTGTTCAATGAGAGCAGTTTCCCAGCATCTGTTCTTATGGGATGCTATTGACCAAGAAAAGATGGAAGGATTAATATTATGTAGTTTATTAATATTTAGGCCAGACCAGAATGACTGCCAGCGGGTGAAGAGGAAGCTTTTGAAGCGAGGCTAATGTATGTGAAAATCTGGGATGATGAGATGTGGACAAGGCAGCAGAGTGTGCTAGTGTGTCTGCCTGTTCATTGCTGGGGATCCTTTTCAGAAGAATGTGAAAAAAAAGTCCCTGGTATGAGCAGTGTGATGCCACAGTAGTTGCTACAGTCCCAATGATACCCTTTCTTCTTCAATAGAGATTCAGACCATGCCCCTCAACAGGTCTGAGGGAACGGAACTGGACTGTCAGGCAGCTGCCAAGGCAGTACGCAAGCCCCATGTTATAGGTTCACCCCTAGCCTTTAACAGTTCAGCAGGGATCCTGCAGATGCCCATTGCCTTCCCACCC